>NC_057805.1:47596005-47882695 GCF_018294505.1 Triticum aestivum
CTCCTCCAGCGCCTCCTCGATCCCGCGTGAGCCCGCGGCTCCGCCAGCGACCCGCGCCGCCGCCTCGACCACGCCGGGCCCCGCGCCGCCGCCCGCCGTCCTCCGCCCGTCGCCCGTCCCAGTCGCCCGCGCCGGCGCCCGTCCCCGCCGTCTCCTCCTTCCCCGAGCGCTCCTCCGGCCTCCTCCACTCCATCTCCGGCGAGGAACCGGCGAACCTCGGTTCGCGTGCCAGATCTGGGATAAGGTTGACTTTCCCCTCGTTTTCCTCTAGGTCCTGAATATTTTCACATTATGTTGCTCTGTTCACCGCATCATATCTCATCGCATACTGCTCCGTTTTGCATGCATGATATATCGAAATTTTCATCATGAGATGCTCTTCATTTTGTTCCATTGTGCCATGCTCGTTTGAGTCCATCTTAATGCCCAAATCTCTGGGGCAAGAGTGCTATATGATGTTTACTGCAGTTACTTATGAGAACTTGGTGTTTTGTTATTTTTGTTGCATTTGATGTGTGCATCTTCTGGGCATGAGCTCTACAGGTGTTTTGATCTATGCCATGCCATCTTTACAGGGGTGTATGCCATGTATTTGTGTGATCTATGTGGTGACCAGAACAAGCATGCAAACTAGGCTTCGTGATGTTTCTGTTTTCAGGGACTTAGAATTTTGCAAAGTCTTTTACCTGCTGTTATTTTGTTGCCATGTATCCATGTGTCTACAGTGAGATCCATGCTTCTTTTGGGCATGTTCATTAAGGATGTTTTGTAGATATAATGGTGCTCTATCCATCCATGCCCTTGTTTGCAATTATGGAGTGCCATAGCATTTCTTAATCTTGCTCTACGTTTGCTATAAAATATTCCTGGCAGATTGTTGACATGATATTCAATTTTGCCAAGGTTGTTGTAGTTGATCCATACATGCTATGAACTTGCTCTTGCCATGGTTAGCTTCATGTACATGTCTTCTTGCTGTAGGTATGCTTTTTTGGTCATGCATTGCTTTGTGATGAGTGAATCAAGCTCACCAAGATGCCTTCATAATTCTGTTAATGCCATGTTCTGTTTTCTGCTAAGTCTGAAACCTGTTAACGAAACTTGCTATGTTTACATGGGTGCCATCATATCTTCTGATCCTTTTTCGCTCATGGTCAGTAAGGGACGTTTGTTATATGCATTTAGTAGATTTATGACATGCCTTGTTTTGCTATGATAAGTTCCTGTAGCATGTGTTTTGCTTGCTCTGAACATTGCTACCTGATGCTGTTTCAGCCATGTCCAGTATTTTCTCCAAGTATGTGAAGCTGATATCTTTTGCACTTTTGCCATGCTTGGTTGAACCTGTTATTGTGTCATCTAGCCGTAGCTCATTGTTCATCTTTTGTCAAGCATCTCCTGTAGATTACTGCTATATTCTTTGTTGCTATGTCGGGGTGTTGTAGCATAGTTACTTGATGTATTCTAAGTGCTATCCTGCTGTTAATCGCAGATTTATGTCATTCTTGTTTTGCTTGCCCAAACCGTGCATCCGTTTCCGGTGATCTTTATATCGATTTCGACCGAAATCATCTCATCTTTCCAGTGGCATACTTGGTTTGCCAAGTTACTTCCTTGTTCATTCTTTTTCTTCCGAAGCACGCATATGTATCGCATATCATATCTCGCATATCATGCATGTTTTACATCATGTTGCTTGTGCATTTCCCGTGATTGATTGTGGTTCCATTGCTTGTGTACTTGCTATGGGTAGAGCCGGGAGACGAGTTCGTGAACGAGGAACCTGTTGAGTACGCTTACGAGGATCAAGCTTTCGACAACTCTGAGAACCTTGCAGGCAAGATGACCATACCCTCGAAATCACTTCTATCTTGCTTTGCTAGTTGTTCGTTCTATTGCTATGCTGCGCTACCTACCACTTGCTATATCATGCCTCCCATATTGCCATGTCAAGCCTCTAACCATCCTTTCCTAGCGAACCGTTGTTTGGCTAAGTTACCGCTTTTGCTCAGCCCTTCTTATAGCGTTGCTAGTTGCAGGTGAAGTTGAAGTTGGTTCCATGTTGGAACATGGATATTTTGGCATATCACAATATCTATTATTTAATTAATGCATCTATATATTTGGTAAAGGGTGGAAGGCTCGGCCTTATGCCTGGTGTTTTGTTCCACTCTTGCCGCCCTAGTTTCCGTCATACCGGTATTATGTTCCTTGAGTTTGCGTTCCTTACGCGGTTGGGTGATTTATGGGACCCCCTTGACAGTTCGCCTTGAATAAAACTCCTCCAGCTAGGCCCAACCTTGGTTTTAACATTTGTCACCTAAGCCTTTTTCCCTTGGGTTTTCGCGAGCCCAAGGGTCATCTTTATTTCTTTATTTAACCCCCCCCCGGGCCAGTGCTCCTTCGAGTGTTGGTCCGAACCGAGCAGCCTGCGGGGCCACCTCGGGGAAACTCGAGGCCTGGTTTTACTCGTAGCTTGACTTATCTAGTGTGCCCAGAGATAGAGATATGTGCAGCTCCTATCGGGATTTGTCGCCGCATCGGGCGGCTTTGCTGGTCTTGTTTTACCATTGTGGAAATGTCTTGTAAACCGGGATTCCGAGACTGATCGGGTCTTCCTGGGAGAAGGTTTATCCTTCGTTGACCGTGAGAGCTTATAATGGGCTAAGTTGGGACACCCCTGCAGGGTATTATCTTTCGAAAGCCGTGCCCGCGGTTATGAGGCACATGGGAATTTGTTAATGTCCGGTTGTAGAGAACTTGACACTTGACTTAATTAAAATACATCAACCGTGTGTGTAGCCGTGATGGTCTCTTTTCGGTGGAGCCCGGGAGGTGAACACGGCTTGAGTTATGAATGAGCGTAAGTAGTTTCAGGACACTTCTTGATCATTTCTAGCTTCGCGACCGTTGCGTTGCTTCTCTTCTCGCTCTCATTTGCGTATGTTAGCCACCATATATGCTTAGTGCTTGCTGTAGCTCCACCTCATTACACCATTCTTTCCTATAAGCTTAAATAGTCTTGATCTCGCGGGTGTGAGATTGCTGAGTCCTCGTGACTCACAGATTCTACCAAAACAGTTGTAGGTGCCGACGATGCCAGTGCAGATGACGCAACCGAGCTCAAGTGGGAGTTCGACGAGGAACGTGGTCATTACTATGTTTCTTTTCCTGATGAGCAGTAGTGGAGCCCAGTTGGGACGATCAGGGATCTAGCATTTGGGGTTATCTTATTTTCATTTGGATTTGACTGTAGTCGGTCTATGTGTGGATTTAGGATGATGTATGAATTAATTTATGTATTGTGTGAAGTGGCGATTGTAAGCCAACTCTCGTTATCCCATTCTTGTTCATTACATGGGATTATGTGAAGATGACCCTTCTTGCGACAATACCTACAATGCGGTTATGCCTCTAAGTCGTGCCTCGACACGTGGGAGATATAGCCGCATCGTGGGCGTTACAAGTTGGTAATCAGAGCCATCCCCGACTTAGGAGCCCCCTGCTTGATCGAATCGCTGGCGTTGTTGAGTCTAGAACAAAAATGTTTTGAGTCTTAGGATTATATATATCGGAGAGTAGGATTATTTTTAGTCCTTAGTCCCTTTGTCGCTCTGGTGAGGCCTCCTGACGTAGAAGTTTTGACTCTTCTCTCCTCAAATTTCACTAAAAAAATTTAGGATCACACGGGTATCTTGGAATCGTTCCGATGGTTTTGTGACGAGAACATTGTTCTTGGTGCCTCCTGACATTTAGGGGTTGTGGCAGTGTCCCGGGGAGTTGAGCTCCGAGGTGTTGTCGTCACAATTTTATCGTTGCAGTTCTGGAATACCTGAGTTTCACCGACATCGAAAATATCTTTTATGCAGTTGTTGGTGAGATCACCTCGACGCCACCCAGTACTGGGGCGGGAGTTCGGGAGTATTGCCATAACTCGTATAACGGATGCTTTTCAAAGGTTGAGGTACACGATTTCCGAAGGTTTCTTGGTTATGTGTTGACGGATGGATACAGCTGGATCTAGGGATTGCTAGTTTGGGTGATACATTTTGTGTCCCCTGTATCCCCAACACCAGATTGCATAACCAGAAAGTTTCGGGAGTTTATAGGTGGGATTCAAGTAGCTCTTAGCATTTCTTCCCGCAGATATTTGGTTTGTGATTGGGTAATCCTTACCACTTATTTGTTCCAGTCGTACCTTGTTATTTTATTCATCAACCCTTTATCAAGTGGCTTCTCACCTTAATGGAAGTGTGATGATTTACTATGGAATTCATTCGTTCATCCTCGTTCGAATGTTTATTGTGAAGACTACATGTTGCAATTTCTATCCATTGATTCAACTTGTCTATTTGTCTATCAAGATGCTAACGGATGTCACCCTCTTCAGGATGGCTCCGCCAACGCATCAGAATCCGGAACGCAATGAGGGGAGTCAGGCGAACCCTCCGCCACCACCCCCGCCTCCGGAGGCATGGCAAGCTATCATGGCAGCCACCAACGCCAATGCTCAGATGATTTTGCAACTCTTGCAAGAACGCACCCAAGGGCAAGGCAATCATGGAAATCAAGGTCAAGGCAACAATCAGCCTCACTTCGCTACCCTCAACCAGTTCCTCGCAAATCAGCCGAAGTCTTTCAGCTACTGTGCCGAGGCCACAGACGCCAACAAGCATTTTGAATGTAGCAATGTCAGGCCTGAGGACTTTGTCAAGTTCGCTTCCTTTCAACTCAAGGATCAAGCTGCCGAGTGGTATCAACAATACAAAGATTCCAGAGGAGGTCGTGTGATTACCTGGGATGATTTCCGCCGAGACTTCAAAGCTCACCACATTCCACAAAGTGTTGTTGAGAGCAAGCGTGAGGAGTTCCCCAATCTCAAGCAAGGCAGCATGTCCGTGTATCAATACAATACCCAGTTTCAGAAACTCTCTCTATTAGGGATATACCGCGCGGTATGACCCGGTCGGAAGTATGACCCGGCCGGACTTGGCATTTCACCGATGACCCGGCCGGACTCATGGGTCTGGCGGCTCATTGGTCAAACAGCTCATGGACCAGACGACTCACTGGAGACCCGGCGGGCGGATCTGACGGACGCCATGGCCCAAGGCCCAGCAGGCTGGCTTATACTCCGGTGGGCCGGCTTAAGATGAAAGGTGTGAGGATTATTTCCTTTACAAGGAAGCAAGACCCGGACTTGTATTCAACTTATAAAGAAAGATAGACTAGTCCTAATCCTACTAGGACTCCGCATGTAACCCGCCCCTCTAACTTATATAAGGAGGGGCAAGGCTCCCCAAAAGGGACAAGAAACAAGAAACAATCTCTAGGGCTAGACACAAAGAGCCGGCTTACCAGCGACTCTCTCATGAGCATAATGAGACCTAGCCACAAATACCATGTAGGGCTATTACCGGATGATGTTTCCCGGGGCCCAAAGCTATCTAAATCCTTGTCTTGTGTTGCGTCTCTTGATTCTGCTCAACCCCTCTCAAGCTACCACATAGATACGCTGGCCTCGCGACTAAGTCCTGACACTAAGGACATCTGCCGTGACAATTCCATGATAGTTGGCGCCCACCGTGGGGCTCGCGCACGGTGGTGTTGAGTTCCTGGAGGGATCTCCCTAGGGATCGAGGAGTTTGCAATTTTCCAGAGGAAGATTTTACAATCCATGAGATCGAGGACGATGAAGAAAGCTAGGGTTGCGCCATGAGCCGCCGCCTTTGCAAGTTGAATCCGAAGACCAATCAATATCTGTGATTGCCGCACCGCAAGTCCGAAAATAGCCGTGATCTGTACAATTATGCTGCCATGTACTTTTCGCCGGCTGTTGAGGATATAAACCTTAGAGTCACCCGCCAGAAGGGGCCGGGTTACTCATAAGGGTCGTCACTTGAAGCCTGGCGCCAAGCTTGAAGACGGTGGGCCAAAGATGGGCTTAAGACCCGGAGATGGCTTAAGGCCCGTAGTTACAATCATCATTATGGTAGAACTTGTAGTGTATGGCAAGAATAGTTGAGAGTCCGAGCCGGACACTCTTATGAGCCGGCCGGGACGCTGAGAGCTACGGGGCGTCAACCTCTCTATATAAAGGGACGACCCGGCAGTGGTTTAGGGACAAGAAAGATCTCCTCGAGAGCCAGGCATAGCGGTTAAGCTCCCTGGTCATTGAAACCCTAATCAATACCACCTCAACTGGACGTAGGCTGTTACCTTCACCGTAAGGGGCCGAACCAGTATAAACCCTCGTGTTCCTTGTCCCGCTTAACCCCTTCAAGCTTCCTACCGGCGATGGCTCCATGACTAAGTCCTAGCTTGAGGACATCTGCCGTGACAATTCCACGACAGTTGGCGCCCACCGTGGGGCCAGCGCACGGTGGATTCGAGTTCTTGAAGGGCAGCTTCGAAGGGCTCAAGGGATACGCTGTGGGCTGGATGACCAAGAGTCGTCGCGGCAAGCTCTACATCGACGATGCGAGCTGGGGCCCCGACGCCGGCTCAATCGAGTACGGATACCGGGTCCCCTTCGGCGGAATTCATGTTTTCATTGGCAAGATTGGTGAGCCGGGACCTGAGCCCGATCTCTGCGCCGATCTCATCGAGACGGCTCCGCGCGCACGACCCGCCCGGGCCCTGCCTGCCTTGAAGCATGCTTTTGTGGGATGTGTCCATGGAGGGCACTCTGATAGATCTGGATCTGGTGATGAGACGGCCGCCGGCTCGGACAGCGAGTCGTCCACCGATGACTCAAACTCGTTGTATCAACTTCAAGATGGTAGGCTCATGGGTTGTTCCGATGGTGACAGTATTCCAGACCCGTTTGAGCCGCCGAGCCGGGTCGGAATCTTCATGGCCGGTGCACAGCCTGTTCAGAACCCTGCTGCTGGGGCAGGAAACCCGGTGCCCTCGCCGGCTCAGGTGCTGATGGATCTCACGGACAAGATGACGGCCCTATTGACCGCCGCGGTTGACCCGGCGGATCAAGCTCAGCATGACGCGGAGGTAGCGCAGTTAAAGTTGGATCTAGTGAAAGCCAAAGAGGATCTGGTAGCAGAAGGTATCAGGATGGCTGCGGAGAGGGCGGCTCTCGACGCCCAAACTCAGTTGATTCAGGCACAGTCCTTCCGGCTCACGATGGATCAGAACGCGTCCAATGAGGTCATGAGAAGGAGGCATCAAAAGGCCCGATCTCGACTCCCTCCGGTTTATGATCCACGAAACCTCTTCAACACGCCAGGTGCAGGGTCTAGTAACCCGCCAGGGGTCATAGTGCCCGGGTCTGGGACCCCTGTTCAGCCACAAGTGATGGGGCCTCCCCGGGTGAACCCTGCCCCGCCTCAATACGTGCCAATACCACCGGGTCATTATGCTAAACCGCTGGAGAACATGGTCGCCGCAGCAGCACGGCTGGCAGCCCTCCCAATTGACGGCGACTCGCCGACGACTGTTGAAACCCGCCGGGTCAGGGAACTTCTTCAGACAGCGCTGGCGCAGCAAGAGGCGTACTCTTATAGCCGGGACAAGATCCACTCGACCCCTCGTCCAGGCCGGAGCCCGAGTTACAGCAGACACATGGTCTCAGCGACCGGCTCAAGTAATGTCCGACGCCATGACCCGCCCCCTGGCCATGGCCCGGCTCATAACGGAGCCTTTCATGCAGCAGACCAACACAGAGCGCGGCAAGAGGCGGAGCAGGTGCCTCAGTTGACGGCTTACCAGACTCCCCCGGCTTATCCGACGGCTCCCGTCGACGTGGGTATCCCTACTAGGACTGGAGGTATCCCTTGCTTGGTGCCGGCTCTCCGCAATGAGCGTCTACCCAAGGACTTCAAAGGCCCTAGGAAGTTGCCTAATTACACAGCTGACTTACAACCCGCAGCCTGGATCGAGAGTTACGAGATGGCCATGGAACTGCTGGAAGTCAGTGAAGCGGCGATGGCCAAGTACTTCACCATGATGTTAGATGGGACTGCCCGCACTTGGTTGAAGGGGCTACCACCGAATTCCATCGGGTCTTGGGCTGAGCTAAAAGCCCGGTTCATCCAAAATTTCAAGGATACCTGTAGGCAGTCTATGTCAATTGTGGATTTGACTAACTATAAACAGCAGGAGGGTGAGTCTACGACACACTGGGTTTGCCGGGTTAAGGAGATAATACATTCATCTGATAAGATGGATGCCTGCTCTGCAGTCTTAATGTTAGAACAGAATTGTCGTTTCGTGCCCCTGAAGATGAAACTCGGGCGGCTTAAGCGCGACTGCAGTGATATGGGTACACTGATGGCGGCTCTCGTCAAGTACGCCGATTCTGATAGTACCAAGGACCCCGCTTCAGATGATGAAAGGACAGGGAAGGGAAAGAAGAACGACAATGGCAAGGGTTCCCAGCATAACCCGGGGAACCAAGGAGGTGGCAAGCGCAAGGCCGATGGCAGCCTAGAATTCATGGCCAACGCCAGTTCACAGGGTAATAACCAGCGGCGCAAGGGGAGGCCACCTCCCCGAGCTGGCGGGTCAGGCCCGACGCTGGAACAGTTGTTGAATGAACCTTGTCCGAGGCACGGCTCTAGGGAGAAGCCGGCTACTCATTTATGGAAGGATTGCGCGATTATGAAGGCTTTTAAGAATTCCAATGCCTTCAATGGCAACAATGGCCCGGGCGGCGGTTCAGGCGCCGGCGGCTTTCATGGCCCGGGCGGTGGCTCAAATTCTAATCCTCAGAACGGTCAAGGGGGCTTTAATCAGCAGTCTGGCCAGGGTCATCAACAGCAGCAGGGGGTTATCAGACCAATCCAAAGCAGCTCAGCGGTGGACAGTATCATGTGTTTACCACCAGTCTGTGTAAGCGAGATCAGAAGCTTCATAAGAGGGTTGTGAATGCTGTTGAGCCGGTGGTTCCACGTTACTTGCGGTGGTCTGAGCAGCCTATAGTGTGGAGTAGGGAGGATCACCCTCCCCGGGTGGATAATCCGGGTCACCTGGCCTTGGTGGTGCCTCCTCAGGTGGGAGGATACAAGTTCACTAAGGTGCTCATGGATGGAGGCAGCAGCATCAACATCCTCTATTACGAGACTTTCCGTCGTATGGGATTGATTGATAAGAACCTCAGCCAGTCAAACACTATTTTCCATGGTGTGGTACCTGGTAAGTCGGCTTATCCAGTTGGCAAGATCGAGCTGGAAGTGGCCTTTGGAGACGAGCACAATTACAGGGTGGAAAAATTGACCTTTGAGGTGGTCAAGATAAGAAGTCCGTACCATGCCATATTTGGGCGGCCGGCTTACGCCAAGTTCATGGCACGGCCGTGTTACGTGTATTTATAGCTCAAAATGCCGGGTCACAATGGGACCATTACGGTTCACGGCAGCCGGAAAGTGGCCTTGGAGTGTGAGGAAGGCGATGCAGCTTATGCAGAATCTGTTTGCGCAACAAAGGAGCTGAAGTTTTACAAGGACAATGTTGATCCAACAAATATGACCTCTCTGAAAAAGCCGACTACGGACCATGAGCCGGCAATGAAATTTAAGTCAGCTGATGAGACTAAACTTGTTGATTTCGTTCCAGGTGACTCATCTCAGCAGTTTAGCATCAGTGCCAATCTGGATCCAAAATAGGAAAGCGCGCTCATCGAGTTCATCCGTGAGAATAGGGACATTTTTGCATGGAAACCGTCTGACATGCCAGGTGTACCTAGAGAACTCGCTAAGCACACTCTCAATGTTGATCCAAAATTTAAGCCGGTCAGGCAATTCCGTCGGCGGTTTAATGAAGAGAGGCGGAAAGCTATTGGTGAAGAGGTGGCCCGGCTCTTGGCGGCCGGGTTTATCGTTGAAGTTTTTCACCCAGGGTGGTTAGCTAACCCGGTGCTCGTGCTCAAGAAGAACGGCACCTGGCGGATGTGTGTGGACTACACAGACTTGAACAAAGCGTGTCCGGCTGATCCTTTTGCCCTTCCCCGTATTGATCAAATCATTGATGCTACGGCGGGTTGTGAGCGTTTAAGTTTCTTGGATGCTTATTCTGGGTATCATCAGATTAAGATGGCAGTTAAGGACCAGGAGAAGACGGCGTTCATCACTCCCTTTGGAGCCTTCTGCTATGTGTCTATGCCCTTTGGACTCAAGAGTGCACAGGCGACTTACCAGCGTTGTGTGCAGAACTGTCTTCATAACCAGATTGGGCGCAATGTTCATGCTTATGTGGATGATATTGTGGTTAAATCCAGGAAGGAGGAAACCTTGATAGATGATCTGAGGGAAACCTTTGATAATCTCTGGGTCTACAAGATGATGCTTAACCCGGCCAAATGTGTTTTTGGTGTTCCTGCAGGCAAGCTCTTGGGTTTTTTGGTTTCTAACAGAGGCATCGAAGCTAACCCGGAGAAGATCAAGGCCATCACCTCCCTGGCTAAGCCGGCGTGTATAAATGACGTCCAGCGCTTGGCGGGTCGTATTGCTGCTTTAAGCCGGTTCATAAGCCGTTTGGGTGAGAAGGCCATGCCGTTGTACCAGTTGATGAAGAAAACTGATGACTTTGTTTGGAATGATGCAGCTAATACTACTTTTGAGGATTTGAAGAGACAGCTGGCCGAGCCCCCAGTCCTTGCTGCTCCGGTTGACAAGGAGCCTTTATTACTTTATGTGGCTGCTAACACACGAGCCGTCAGTGTGGCCGTGGTGGTGGAGCGCAAGGAAGAGGGTAAGGAGCACCCGGTTCAGTGGCCGGTTTGTTATGTCAGCGAAGTACTCATTGAGTCCAAGCAACGGTATCCCCATTGGCAGAAGCTTGTCTATGGTGTGTTCATGGCAAGCCGGAAGCTTAAGCACTATTTCCAGGGTCACCCCATCACTGTGGTCAGTTCTACCCCCCTTGGAGATATCATTCAAAACAGAGAGGCCACAGGGAGAGTGGCTAAGTGGGCTATAGAGCTCGGACCTCATGGTCTGAAGTACGTGCCACGCACTGCTGTTAAATCTCAGGCTTTGGTGGATTTCATCAATGATTGGACAGAGCTACAAGTGCCCGAGCAAAAGCCGGATAACACATATTGGACTATTCACTTCGATGGGTCCAGGCAATTGGAGGGGTCGGGGGCTGGAGTTGTATTGGCTTCCCCTAAGGGTGACAAGTTCCATTATGTGCTACAATTGATGTTTCCTTGCACCAACAATGCAGCTGAGTACGAGGCCTTGCTCCACGGTCTTCGGATGGCTAAGGAGATGAGCTTGAGCCAGGTAAGGTGCTTCGGCGACTCAGACTTGGTGGCTCAACAAGTATCAGGAAAGTGGGACTCCAAGGACCCTCTCATGGCGGCTTATCGCCGCGAAGTTGATGCCATTGCGGGGCACTTTCAGGGTTACCAAGTAGAGCACATTGATTGCAGGAAGAACGAGGCGGCTGATGCTTTAAGCCGGCTGGGCTCTCAGCAAAAACCGGTGCCGCCTAATACCTTCCTGGACGTCTTGCATAACCCTTCTGTTAAATTGCCTACGGAGGAAGACTTGGTTGTCCCTAACCCGGAGGCACGACTGGTGGCGGCTCTCCACATCATCCCTGACTGGACAGTGCCCTATCTGGCTTACATGACCCGAGGAGATTTGCCTGAGGATGAAACTTTGGCCAGACAAATAACCCGGCGGTCTAAGTCAATGATTGTTATCAATGGTGAGTTGCATCGCCGCAGTGTTACGGGAGCGTTCCAGCGTTGTGTCTCCCCTGCGGAAGGTCAAGAGATCTTGCGTGAGATTCATGAAGGGGATTGTGGCCATCACGCCGGCTCAAAGTCTCTTGTGGCCAAGGCTTTTCGTCATGATTTTTATTGGCTGATGGCTCATGCTGATGCGGAGGACTTGGTCAGTAAATGTGATGGTTGCCAAAGGTTCTCGCGACGGGCTCATGTGCCGGCTCAGGAGCTGAGGATGATCCCAATTACTTGGCCCTTTGCGGTCTGGGGGCTTGATATGGTTGGGCCTTTTAAAAGGTCTAAGGATAAGAAGACCCACCTCTTGGTGGCAGTTGACAAGTTTACCAAGTGGCTTGAAGCAGAGCCAGTTAGCAAGTGTGATGCAGCCACGACAGTTCAGTTTATGAAAAAGGTGATCTTTCGCTTTGGCTTTCCACACAGCATTATAACTGACAATGGTACCAATTTATCCAAAGGCGCCATGGAGGAGTTTTGTCAACGAGAGCCTATTAGACTTGATGTTTCATCAGTGGCTCACCCTCAATCCAATGGTTAAGCTGAGAGGGCTAATCACGAGATTCTGAAAGGCATCAAACCCCGGCTTTTGGTCCCTTTACAACGGACGCCGGGTTGTTGGGTGGAGGAGTTACCCTCCGTGTTGTGGACCATCAACACTACTCCTAACAGGTCTACAGGTTTCACGCCTTTCTTCATGGTTTATGGAGCGGAACCAGTCCTCCCCAGTGACATCCGTCATGACTCGCCTCAAGTGGCGGCTTATGTTGAGGTGGATAATGAACAGGCGCGCCAAGATGCTCTTGACTTGTTTGACGAACAGCGTGATGTGGCAGCAGCTCGCTCAGCGATTTACCAACAGGACATGCGCCGTTATCATAGTCGCCGGGTTAAATCCCGGGTCTTCCAGGAAGGCGATCTGGTGCTCCGGCTCATCCAAGATCAAACAGATGCGCACAAGCTATCCCCGCCTTGGGAAGGGCCCTTTGTGGTCAGCAAGAATTTGCACAACGGGTCATATTACCTCATTGACATTCGGGAGCACAAAGATTCACGTAAGTCGGAGGAAGAGACCCGTCGGCCATGGAACATAGCTCAGCTTCGGCCTTATTACACTTGAGCCACCGGCTCTCATAATGTACATATTTCTCTAAGCCATGTATATATTATGATAAGCAATAAAGCAGGACCTCTGTCCTTTTTTCTCCTCCAAAGATAAATGTGTTGCTTTCATTACAAGATCATGTGATAACTTGAAGGAGGATCCGGCTTATGATCGTATTCGAATCTAGCTGTACACAAATATAGTCACTTGGGGGCTTCCTGTTCAAACATAGGTAGTATTCGGACCAAAGAGAACATAGCTGTCGATACCCATTTGATTGGCAAAGTGCCGAGCTCATTAGGGAGTTTTCTTTGATCATATTTGAATCATAGTTTAACCCCTTTGGGAACCGACGCGGATCGTATCCGAATCAGTGTCGTTAAACAATTCTTAAAGTCATTTGGGGGCTTCCTATTCAAACATGGGTCGTATTCGAACCAAAGAGAACATAGCTGTCGGTACCCTCTTGATTGGCATCGCCACACCCACTGGGGGCTATATGATCGCATCCGAATCTTAGCATAACCCCTTTGGGACGAGTCTCTGGTCGTATTCGAACCGGAAGCCTCTAAGTTTTTCTGATTCATGGCAAGTTTCTTCTGATTATTTCAAGTATGCACGGCGGGTCTCACTTTGCCGTCTTAAATTTTGATTTACAGTACTAGTCGAATACAGTCGGTGTTCTTCAGATTGGTAAGCCGGAATTGAGGTACCAACCTTATTACCCGGGTTATATAAGCCGGCAGTGTGCTTGCAGGCCGGTAAGTGTGTTATTACGGGTATATCAAAGACAGGATTGAGGACCGGTCTTTTTGATTCATCTTCCGGCTTATATGTCTAAAACTACGATTCTCAGTGCGGTAAGCCGCCTAGAGACTTGTGATTTGTCTTTCTATGCAGGATAGTTAAAGGAAACTATTTGAGCTTAAGGACAATGAATGATCGATTATGACCCGTGGAAATATAAAGGAGACAACTTTAATGGACTTCAGCATTCAATGTGTGCACGATGGCACGGCAAAGTTAAAGTGTTGGCCCTATTCTATTACAAGACTCATCGAGTCCAAAAGGGTGAAGCATTGTTTAATAAGCCGCCTGCCGAGTTACGATGCTTGCTGAGTTCAAATCTCCGGCTCATCCCTCTCCTCTCCTCTGGCTGTTCCCAAGACCTGGAAAGTTGACGACTTCCAGTCAATACCGCTCAGAGCTTCAAATTGAGCTTCCTCATCAATTAACCCGGCCGGGTCAACTTCCGGGGCAAATGTGTGCTTACGAGTCGGCGGGATTAAGTTGATAGCTTCGTAACGCGGAGTGGGGATCCTCTGATTTTCTGCATTGTAACCCGGCTGGTACTTGGTCAGATATGTGTCATTTCTGATGAGGGTGGCCACCGGGCGCACGATCTTCACACAGGCTGCAAAGTCCCTTTGGTCGAAGGGTGTGCCGTCTTCCTTCAAACTGGGATAGCCAAGGGCAATGTCCGCCGGGTCTAACTCTGGAAGGAACGCCTTGGCCCGGCTCAGAGCGGCGATAGCTCCGGCTCTTGCAGAGGCCCACCGCAGCTCTTGGACACGTTGGGGAAGAACGGCAAGCCGGCGAAGGACTTCCGCCAGATGAGTCGACACCTCATTGGATAGGGCCACCACGGCCAAGGCGCGCTGTGACCCGGTGTAGAGTTGTTCCACCAGGGTGTATACGGCCTTCAGCTTGGTAACCACACTTTGGTTGAGGTTGGCGCTTCTGGGACCTGTTTATAAGAGTAAGATAAGCCGCCGGTAATGATGGGTTATGAGGCATAAAAATTATGAACTGGACGAAAGCTGGTGGAATGACTTACCGAAGATTGCGGCAACCATCTGGGACACTTGGCGCTTTAAGCCGGAGAGTTCGGCGGTCTTCTCTGTCAGAGCCTTCTCCGCCTGTTCAGCCCGGTTCACCAGAGTAGCCTTTTCTTCAGCCCAAGCCTTCCGTTTAGCGTCAAACTCCGTCTTCAGCTTTTCTTGCGCAGCAATACTGGACACAAATTTGGCATTTGCTTTCCGGGTCTCAGTTTCTTGTGTCTTCAGGCGGGTCTTGAGATCGGAGATGTCAGCTTCAAACTTCTTGCCAGCAGCCTGTATAATTTCCAGGTCACAAGATGAATAGTTACTATGCAATTTTAAAAGTCCCAAGCACTTTCCAAGCAAAGACACTTGGCACTTGGGGGCTAATGCATATCAAACGTTTCTATTTACAAGTTACCGATTCAAATGAGTAAGCCGGAACTTAAGTCTACAACATATTCTATCATAAGTGGTAGACTTGGGGGCTAGAGCATGGTAAGAATAACAAGATAACTATGCAGTAAGTAAAAAGAAAGAAGAGTGATACCTCAGACTTCTGCTGAATCTCACCATGGCAATCTCTAGGTCCCGGCTCTTGTGCACTTGGTTGACATAGCCGGAGACGATCTCTCCGATGTTCAGGTTGGCATAGTCGGTGAGGTCCAGATTAACCCGGCGGTGCTGTAGCAACTCCTCCTTGGCGGAGCACTTGGCCAGTGCGGTAGGTCTCCCCGGCTCAACAAATTCCGTCCGGGTGATTACCACATCCGGGTCATCTGCTGGTTGAGCCGAGCTGGAGGCCTCCGGGTTAGCAGAAGCTTCTGCTATTGGCTTATCGGTTGGAACAGTGGCTTCAGGAGCAGAGGAAGCTGGCGGTTCTTGAGTGGCTACCTCCGGTTCAGGCAAGTCCGGCTCTTCGACCGACTTGTTCTTCTTCACCCTTTTTGCCGATTTTTGCGTGGGCACTGAAAAGACACAAAGGTTAAGCACAAAAGTGTAAGTAAAGACGAGTACAACATGAGATGATCATCATTACCCGGGCACGATCTTGAAAGCCGGCAGGTTCGACTGCATAGAGTCGCCAGAAGAGGGGGAAGTTTCCTGATAATTTGAGTCAGAAGAGTTGAGCGGTTGACGTATAACACCCGCCAAAGGATGAAAAGGGTACAAGTTTGAGATCACCTCGGTCCGGCGTTTCCTCGACGCATCAGGTAAACCGGAAGAGAGGTCGGCGTCCTTGTTGGTCCGGGTGTGCCGCCGGCTCTCATGAATCTGTTGCTCCAAAAGAAATTGAGGATCTTGATAAGCTAAAGGATGAGAAAACCTTACTTTCCGGGTTACCCTCCGGATTTTCAGCCTTGGCAAGGGCTCCGAGTCGGAGGAAAGTATTGTTACCTCTTCAACCACCGGGTTACTGGCTCCAGTGTCATCCTGTTGATGAACTGTATTGATAAAGCGGACAGAAATAAACAACAAACACAACAAAAGCTTACAGGTTCAGGGGTTACCTCTGACTCGGAGCTGTCGCTTAGTTGCAGCAGCTCTGAAGCAGTAGGCCTACTTCCTTTCTTGCGGGGAGTGGCTCTCTTGGCGGCTTTATTAGCCTTCCTGGCCTTCTTGGCCGCCTCATGGTCATATTTGACCTTCCAGAATTTGTCATCAGCCTGAAAAATACAATGATGATTTCTTAAAAATTCAGGTGAAGGATATCTACAGAAGAAGATAAAATGTTCAGATTAGCGGCTTACCGCTGGGGCTGGGTTGGTCTTGCAGAAGGGGGCTAGCCCGGTCCTCCCGCAGTCTGCCAAGCTCTCGTTCAAGAGAGCCTTGGTCATGTCCTCGGCAACGTCTTCGGGGAGGTCGTTGCGGCTATGTCGCAGAGGGTCATCTTTCCGGCCTGTGTATTCACACATTAAGCCGGGGCGGCGGCTCAAGGGTATCACCCGCCACGAGATCCAGACCTGGACCAGATCAATTCCGTTAAGACCATTGCCCAGGAGAGCCTTGATCTTGTTGATGGTGGGGAGCAGAGGTTGGCGTTCCGCCTGAGTTAACTTGTCAGACAGAGGGTGAGTTGGTTCCAGACGTGAAGGGCGAAAGCCGGGCAGCGGGCTCTCGTCAGCCGGCGACGTGTCTTGGCAATAGAACCACGTTTGGTTCCAGTCTTTCGGGTGGCTTGGCGGCTCTGCGTAAGGGAAAAGGCAGTCCCTCCGCCGCTGAATGGAGATGCCACCAAGTTCCAAGCTTGGCCCATTGGCGCACTCGTTCTGACGGTTCAGGTAGAAGAGCTCTCTGAAGAGCAGCAGGCTGGGTTCTTCTCCAAGGTAGACCTCACAGAACACTTGGAAATTGCATATATTTGACACCGAGTTGGGTCCTATATCTTGAGGCCGCAGGTTAAAGAAATTCAGCACATCTCTGAAGAACTTTGAGCCGGGCGGTGCGAAGCCCCGGCTCATATGATCCGCAAAAACTATTACATCCCCGTCCCTTGGTTGTGGTCTCTCCTCTGATGGGTCGGGGGCACGGTAGGACATGACGTCCTTTTTGGGCAGGTAACCTGACTTCATGAAATCCGTTAAGGTCTCGTCGGTGACGTTGGACCTCATCCAATTGCAAGTGATGGGTGCTTTAGGAGCTTTGGGAGGCATGGTGAAAGTCGGAAGCCTATGATAAAGGGAAACATGCCCGGTTTAATTATAAGCCAGAGGAAATTTATAGTTTAGTGTTAAAGTGGCGGTTTATGGAGGGGCCTAATGACATATATCTAATTGCATTGGGTTATCTAAGCCGTTGGAGGTACTAAGAAGTAATTTAATTGTCTACGACCTTGTCACAGATAAGCCGGAAAATTTTATGGCACATGGCTTCCTGTGAGCCGGAAGGATCTACGGCGCGTGGTTTTCTTTAAACCGGAAATGTAAACCGCCATGACCCAACGAGTGCAGTTTTTTACTAAGTGTGGTGAAAACAGGTTTCACACATTGCAGTGAATAATTTGGATCAAAATGGTCGACTGAAACAGAAAATTTCTAGACCTAAAAACAGACGCGAGGGAAGTTCTTGGGCTCGAACGGGGCCTTTATGCAG
Source organism: Triticum aestivum (assembly GCF_018294505.1). NCBI lineage: Eukaryota > Viridiplantae > Streptophyta > Magnoliopsida > Poales > Poaceae > Triticum > Triticum aestivum. Next base: position 47,613,728 of record NC_057805.1, read on the forward strand.
TCAAAAGAGGTCTACTTGCATTGAAATGGGTGCCAAACAGCTACCGCAGCAGGTCTACACAGATCTAAGATCAAGAAGGGCAGTAAAAATAAAAACTATTGAGAGCTCGCGGGCGACGGCGAAGAACACGGAAGAACAGGACGAACCCTACTGCAAATCTGGTCTATGGGGCAGCCAGGACTTACAGGTGCTGGTGAGTCGCGAAGGTCGCCGCCGTTTTTCTCTGGACACAACAGGTTGATGCAGCGGCCGGAGTTGGTGAGGAGGAGGAAACCCGTGGCGGCGACGGTAACAGAGCTCGAGCAAAGGGGCAGTGGCGCGAGGAGGAAGACGGGCTGCTGGAGGCTCAACGGGCCGGGCTATTTATAAGGCCAGGCTCATAAGTGGGCGTGAGAAACGAGGAGGCCACGGCGCGGTTATCTCGCCCGAGAGGCGCCTCGATTTTCGGGATGACAGTAAAGATAAAGATCCGTTGCGGATCTGGTGGAGTAAAAAATGGACTTAATGGAAGATGACGTCACGGCGGATTACCCGGAGTCCAGAGGATGACGTCACGCCGGGTTATGGCCTTCACACAATTGTAAGCCGGAGATTTTCTGTCGAAAGAATTGAGGATTGACATGAGCCGGCTCAAATCAATCTGGGGCCTAATGTTGAGGATATAAACCTTAGAGTCACCCGCCAGAAGGGGCTGGGTTACTCATAAGGGTCGTCACTTGAAGCCTGGCGCCAAGCTTGAAGACGGTGGGCCAAAGATGGGCTTAAGACCCGGAGATGGCTTAAGGCCCGTAGTTACAATCATCATTATGGTAGAACTTGTAGTGTAAGGCAAGAATAGTTGAGAGTCCGAGCCGGACACTCTTATGAGCCGGCCGGGACGCTGAGAGCTACGGGGCGTCAACCTCTCTATATAAAGGGACGACCCGGCAGCGGTTTAGGGACAAGAAAGATCTCCTCGAGAGCCAGGCATAGCGGTTAAGCTCCCTGGTCATTGAAACCCTAATCAATACCACCTCAACTGGACGTAGGCTTTTACCTTCACCGTAAGGGGCCGAACCAGTATAAACCCTCGTGTTCCTTGTCCCGCTTAACCCCTTCAAGCTTCCTAGCGGCGATGGCTCCACGACTAAGTCCTAGCTTGAGGACATCTTCCGTGACAATTCCACGACACCGGCTGAAGTTTCGAAGCGACAACGACGCAGCAATACGCCAGAAGATTTGATAGATCACTGTTGTTACTAAATTGCGGGAAGGAACCTGAGGCGATCTGCTACGTCGTTGCAAGTAGTACTACAGTGCTGGCTATGGTGTCACCAAAAGCCAAATCCGTTTTTGCTTTTGTCAACCTAGATTGCGACATGCATACAACGAATCTATCAGGAGGTTAATTAAAGAATTAAGGAAGAAAAGGCTACTATGTGGGATTAGCATGTCAAAAAGAAAAGAAAAAAAGTGGGGCATCACGACCCAGAGGAAGTCACGGATTGACCGAAACAGGCCACGACTTGGAGGAGGAAAAACCGCCAGTCTGCACCGCCTGTCGGAGCAGCTCGCTTCCCCTTCTGAGTCGCCTTGGGCCCTGACTCCACTTCTGAGTCGTCGACCTCTGCGCCCGCAATCTCCGCGGACGGGCGGTTCTGGCTTCCGCCGGGTCACCGTTGCCGCTGCACCAGACCATTGCCGCCGTGAAGCTACCCCAGCCTCTACCTTTGCCTCGCTGCTCCTCCATTGAGGCCTCGTCTTCAAATCGCCGTTGTCTCTGTGATAAGCCACTGTGCGCTAAGTCGCCCCTGCCTCAAGTCGGCCCTGCCTCGCCGACCTCCGCCTGCGCCACCGGCGAGTCACCTCGAGCTGCCACTGCGGCCAGGGACTCGCCTCAAGTCGCCACTGCCCACCTCGATCAGACATCGTCGCTGCGTTTCCTTGGCCGGCCTCCGCTGTCGGTTCCTGTGCTGCAAGTCGTTGTCCGGCTTCCAAGCCGCCGCCTCCTGCGGCCGTCCTTGACCCGGCCTACCTGCAGTGCCCCGCCTTCACCTACCAGGCCTCGGCCTTTGCTTCAAGACGCCGCTGTCGGCCTGCGCGGACGGTTTAGCCCATGTGAAAAAAGGAGGAAAAGATGGGCAGGGTGCTGTTGTTACTCTACCAATTAAAACAATGAGGAGATAAAATCTGCCCAGAGTCACGTCAAAGATGCCAGGCAATTTGACCTAGCACTGGGTTGCTGGACGTTGGCCATAATTCCAACTGTGGATTTATCTGCGTGTTGAAACTTGGTCTGCTCCGTCTCTGTCTGTCTGACAAAAAATGCGAGGTGATATCCATCCAAGTTTGTTTTATTAAACATATTGTTTTCATCAAAGAACAATTACTTTGGTCTGTATATTTTTATGTGCAGCAAAGGTGGTGTCATGTTGTGCCTATGAAGTGTACGTCAGCACCATCACGCACCGGCGTCTGCGCCCGCTTACTGATGGAATAGGTGTGCGCAAGTCGCCGCCCATGCAGCTTAATTTACATCAACCCGCCGGAGCCGCGTTGAGCCGCCCTTGCCGTTTTGAGCCGCCGGGGTTATATTAGGTCGCCGGTCTGCCTGAGCCGCCGGAACTATATTGAGTCGCTGGTCTGCCTGAGCCACGTCTGTCGCGATAAACAGATCATCCGTCGTCCAAACAAATCAGGTGATATCCATCCAAGTTTGATTTATTAGCACATGTTGTTTTTGCCAAAGAACAAGTTTATCTTTGCCTTGGTCTGCAATATTGTTTATGCAGGGCAATTATTTATGACAAAAAGTGATATTATACCGCGGAGATGGAGGCACGCCAACATCTTTTGGCACAGGTGGTTGTCGTTACTCAACGGACTCCCGCATCGGCTTACAACGCCGTGGCCGTCTCTCGCGACCGCGCCGGCTTACAACGTCGTGGCCGTCTCTTACGACCACGCCGACTTACAACAAGGAGGACAACTAACACGTCTGCGACCGGCTTACAATGTGACGGACAACTTACCCGTCCGCCCTCGCGGCCGACTCGGCGTCCGCATCGCTTACCGCTCCTGCGATTGACTCGCCCGACCGCACCGACTTACAACGCCACGGCCGGCTCATCTGTCTGCTCCCGCGGCCGACTCGGCCGTGATTGGTTTCAGCTTCACTGTGATGATCATCAACTCCGCGGTGGGTAATTTCTGGCCTGACATATCAGGTGAAATCAATCCAGTAATTTTTTATATATTATATATTGTGTTCTTTAAAAAGAGCAATTACTCTGGCTTGCGAGGTTTTTGATGCAGGACAATTGTTCACTACATCAACACAACGTGGTTGACTCGCCCATCTGCACGGCTTACCACGCCGGCGATCGATTCGCCCGTCCGGACCGGCTTACAACACCACGGTCGGCTCATCTGTTTGTGCCGCCTTTGATGCAACGGTCGTCTTTACCATCCGTCCCTCGCGGGTTGGTATATATAAACACACTGGGCCGCACCTGTTTGCATGAGCAGTTTATTGAATATCAGCGAATCACTGCTTGGGAAGCCCGGTTTTCTTCCAACAAATTGGAGGCGAATTATCATTTATTATCAGTCGCCGTCTGCACTGGATGGTTCAATGGGCAGGCGCACAAGTCGCCGCCACTACAGTTTGGTTAACTTCAAAACATCCAGTTGGAAGGAACCATTGGTCGAGTTGCTGACACGGCTCATACGGGATCATTTATAACCCGCCGCAGTCACTTCAACCTTCTGTGGATTCACATCGCGCTATCAACACCAATGATATACACCTTATTCTATGGTCAATATGGAGAATCTCAAAGCCAACTCCTCGAGTCGTCTTGAGACTCGGGGGCTACAATGATATGACTCGGCATCATTGGTCGATTTCAATGCATTCAAGAACTCCGGGTCATTGGAGGGAAAAATAACCCGGTCCCGGAGGCTACCGCCATATTGGTGAAAAGTTTAAAGGCCGTCATAAAATTTCCAGCTTAAAAAGAAGGATTCCGGTTTAGATCTGGCTCAAGAGACTTGACATCTCCCACAAAGCACTGAAGCTCTTAAATATCCGGTTTAAAATCCGGTTCAAGGGAAATTTATCTGCCACAAAGTTTTGAAGCTCTCAAATCCGGTTCAAGGTAAATTTGTTTATCACAAAGCTTTGAAACTTTCAATATCCGGTTTTTCCGGTTCAAAAAGAATTTATCTCTCGCAAAAGTACGAGTTCTCAGGAAAAATTAAAGGGACCAAAAAGAGTCTGTTACAAAGCACAACCCAAACATAGGTACCCTGCTTTAATGACCATTGGGAGTTGATCGTATTCGAATTTAGCTTAACCCTTTAGGTGTGACCCTGCTCGTATTCGAATTAGAGTCATTAAATATTCTCATGATCACTAGGGGACTTCCTGTTCAAACATAGGTCGTATTCGAACAAAAGAGAACATAGCTGTCGGTACCCTCTTGATCGGCACACTGCCGAGCTCACTAGGGGGCTTCTTGATCGTATTCGAATCATAGCTCAACCCCTTTTGGGAACCGACATGGATCGTATTCGAATCAGCGTCATTAAACAACTCTCAAGGTCATTTGGGGGCTTCCTGTTCAAACATAGGTCGTATTCGAACCAAAGAGAACATAGTTGTTGGTACCCTCTTGATCGGCAACGCCAAAGCCACTGGGGGCTATATGATCGTATTTGAATCTTAGCTTAACCCCTTTGGGACGGTTTTTTGATCGTATTCGAATCAGAAGCCTCAAATTTTTTGAAGTCTCTTTTTGCAAACAATTTCTGGATTTTATTTGAAGCTCTTTTGATCATATCTAAAATGTATATGAGTGGTTGCTATTTAACCCGGTTTGACTTTGGATGATAAGTCGCCATCATATGACAATCATAAACATTTGGAAGTCTTGATTTCTAAACATTGGGTTATCACCCTTACTGCACAGGTCACATCAACCGGCAGTGAAAATTCAATATCACAGGGATCTTGTGATCTAATTATGTGCAGGATAAGACTACATTTGGGTGGTTACTCGCCCTGGTTTTTGACGTTAAGTTGCCAGGGCATATGTTGTTTAAACTCTGCAGGATTTACAGAGCTATGACTTACATAAATGATTAAATTCAAGCCCATCATCATAGATTGAAATTGGTGTCTCAAAAGGGTTATCAATTCTTGATTTTCTCAAAGGCTATAAGCCGTCGGGTTGTACAAATTCCGGCTTACATTGGAGGCGTATTAAATCGCCATCGGCCAAGAGCCGCCGGGTATTTAAACTCTGGATTGACTTATCAGCAGATAAGGTATTCAAAGTCGCTTTGGCGCAATGGCTATTATTTTAACAATGGATATGATTTATTCTACAATGGAAAGAATAGTCCCGAGTCGCTGCAGGCTTACGACCCGGCACTTGGGGGCTACATTATTTAAATTGAGATCACATCAAATATGCAAGTCCCATGTCACTGCCAGCATGCACCATGGCACTTGGGGGCTAATGTAAAGACATTTTTTGCTCAACTTATTGAAGACCCGACTCATCACATCGTAATGAGCCGGCCCTTGGGGGCTACCAATTGCTCCTATTAAAATTCAAGGTACACAAGCCTTATTTCATTATATTGAAGGATCCACTGCTCAGTTGGTAAAGCACAAAGCTCTTAACCTTGTGGACGTGGGTTCAAGCCCCAGGATGGGGGTTACATCATATGATATTATTTTCAATGAAAAGTCCCAGTTCAGTATTATCTTACTGAGCCGGCCCTTGGAGGCTATACGTCGCTACTCAGGTATACATGATTATATTTACGAAGTCCCTGCTCATTATTGCATAATGACCCAGCCCTTGGGGGCTACATTGGTTGAAGTTTTTATGAGCATAAGGCAATTACAAGTCCCAGTTTGCTGCAAGCATGACAACCCGGCACTTGGGGGCTACATATATGGAATATTCAGTTTATGACTAATGATTAAGATGAATAACCCGGATTTCTTCAAGGTTGCATCACTAATATTGAAGCAAGTCTTAAGTTATCATTATGTTCTCCTCTTAAGACTTGGGGGCTACAGGTGATATACATATAAGGGGGAAAAATCTTCAAATTCTCAGTTTTGAGAAGATCAAGTTGACCCGGTGTTTGCAACAATCATGATCCGGTGTCACCAACAGTTATGACCCGGTGCTATCAATATTTACAAGCCGGCAATTTTGGTTTTGGTAAACCGGCAAGTTTTACCTCTTCAAGCCGGCTAAAAGTCAGATGAGTATTTCAAAACCAATATCTTTTAAGCCGGTGCTTTGGAAGCCGATTCAAGTGAATTATTTCTTACAATATTTCTCTACAAGAGACCAATGCCAGCAAATTTACTCTGAAGCTGGCCTATTGACCCGGATATTCCAGGAGAAAATGTCAAGGACTTAAGGATGATCAGGTGCCGGCTTACAAGAATATTTAACCCGGAGCACAACCTGTCAAATTTGTTCTTCAGTTATTTTGCAGGATCAGTTTAACATGGATTTATCCATGTTAAACTGGGGGCTAATGTCGGGGATATACCCCGCGGTATGACCCGGCCGGAAGTATGACCCGGCCGGACTTGGCATTTCACCGATGACCCGGCCGGACTCATGGGTCTGGCGGCTCATTGGTCAAACAGCTCATGGACCAGACGAGTCACTAGAGACCCGGCGGGCGGATCAGACGGACGCCACGACCCAAGGCCCAGCAGGCTGGCTTATACTCCGGTGGGCCGGCTTAAGATGAAAGGTGTGAGGATTATTTCCTTTACAAGGAAGCAAGACCCGGACTTGTATTCAACTTATAAAGAAAGATAGACTAGTCCTAATCCTACAAGGACTCCGCATGTAACCCGCCCCTCTAACTTATATAAGGAGGGGCAAGGCTCCCCAAAAGGGACAAGCAACAAGAAACAATCTCTAGGGCTAGACACAAAGAGCCGGCTTACCGGCGACTCTCTCATGAGCATAATGAGACCTAGCCACAAACAGCATGTAGGGCTATTACAGGATGATGTTTCCCGGGGCCCGAAGCTGTCTAAATCCTTGTCTTGTGTTGCGTCTCTTGATTCCGCTCAACCCCTCTCAAGCTACCACATAGATACGCTGGCCTCGCGACTAAGTCCTGACACTAAGGACATCTGCCGTGACAATTCCATGACACGCTCGCTTCGCTAAGCAAGACGTTCCTGATGAAAAGAGCATGATCTATCAATTCAGAGGTGGCCTTAGAGAAGATCTGCAATTACCTCTCGTGCTTTTTGAGCCGACCAAGTATCATGATTTCTACAATATGGCACTGAAACAAGAGGCTGCTCAGCTCAAGTGTGAGGCTTCTAAGAAGAGAGTCAGGGACGCAGTTCAGTCTTCTTCTTCCTCACTAGTGGCTGCTAAGCAACAGAAGTTCTGGTTGCCTCCTCCTCCTCCGTTTCGTCAGCCTTTCCAGCAGAAGAACAAAGGTGGCCATGGATCTTCCCACCCACCCAACCCTGGCTATCAGAACAAGTCTCAGAATCAAGCTTCAAAGTCGAATGCTCCTTATCATCGTCCACTCTCAGAGGTGACTTGCAACAAGTGTCAACAGAAAGGTCACTATGCTAACAAGTGTTTCAAACAAAGGTGCCTTCCGCCTCCTCCTCCTGTGAGATCTTCCAGCAATGCAGTGGTCAAGCATAATCCCAAGTCTGCAAAGGTGAACATGATGAATGCAGCTCAAGCGGAGGAATCTACTGATGTGATAATGGGTAATCTCTCAGTTAATGATATTCCTGCAAAAGTCTTATTTGATACTGGTGCTTCGCTTTGTTTCATGTCAAGACCTTTTTTGCCAAGCATGAATTCACTTGTTCACATTTGGGTAAACCCATGGATGTCGTTTCTCCGGGTAAACGTTTGAGTTCTAGTTTGGTGGTTCCGGATGTTTCCATCAAGATGGGAAACTATAAATTTCTGTCTTCTCCAATTGTTCTTGGTGACTCGGATATTGATCTAATTCTCGGGATGGACTGGCTTTCTAAGCACAAGGCTCAACTTGATTGTGCTGCCAGGGAAATTAAATTGACACACTCTTCTGAGGATGTTATCATCTATGTCGCTCGTGATGAAACCATTCGGTTGTTTTCTCTCAATGAGAAGGGCGAGTTGGATGCTATTTCTCAAATTCCAGTCGTTTGTGAGTACCAAGATGTCTTTCCAAAAGAGCTTCAGGGTATGCCTCCTCATCGGCCAGTTGAGTTCGTTATCGATCTTGAGCCTAGCACGGAACCCGTTTGCAAGCGTCCTTACAAGCTTGGACCCAAGGAGCTGAAAGAATTGAAGAAACAGCTCGATGAACAAGAGCGTCTGGGTTTGATCAGACCGAGTTCATCTCCATGGGGTTGTGGTGTTCTTTTTGTCCAGAAGAACGATGGCACGGACCGACTTTGTGTCGACTACCGTCCATTGAACAAGAACACAATCAAGAACAAGTATCCACTTCCCAACATCAATGAGTTATTCGAGCAACTTAAAGGTGCTAAAGTATTCTCCAAGCTTGACCTTCGAATGGGTTATCATCAGATTCGCATTCATGAAGAAGATATTCCCAAGACAGCATTCAGAACAAGCTTTGGTTCTTATGAATATACTGTCATGTCTTTCGGCCTTGTCAATGCTCCTCCAACATTCTCTCGAATGATGAACTTCATCTTCAACCCGTATACAAATGAATTCGTCCTGGTGTATCTCGATGATATCTTGGTCTTCTCCAAGAATAAGAAGGATCATGCCAAACATTTGCGATTGGTGCTTGACAAGCTCAGAGAGTATCAATTCTATGCGAAGTTTTCCAAATGTGAGTTTTGGCTTGATGAAGTTCTTTATCTTGGGCATATCATCTCTGCCAAGGGCATCGCTGTTAATCCCGAGAAGGTGTCCGCAATTGTGAATTGGTAACCTCCTCAGAATGTCAAGCAGCTCCGCAGTTTCCTTGGTCTTGCAAGCTATTGCCGAAGATTCGTTGAGAATTTCTCTAAGATTGCAAAGCCTCTTTCCAACCTCCTCCAGAAGCATGTGAAGTATGTCTGGACTCCTGAGTGTGACATTGCTTTCAACACTCTCAAAGAGAAACTCATCACAGCTCCTGTCTTGCCTCCTCCTGACGAATCCAAGCCATTTGAAGTTTTCTGTGATGCTTCTCTCCAAGTTCTCGGTGCTGTGTTAATGCAAGAGAAGAAAGTTGTGGCCTATACCTCTCGTCAGTTGAAGCCCAACAAAAAGAACTACCCCACTCACGATCTTGAGTTGGCGGCAGTTGTCCATGCATTAATAACATGGAGACATCTCTTGTTGGGGAGAAAAGTGGACATATTCACCGATCACAAGAGTCTCAAGTACATCTTCACTCAGCCCAACCTCAACCTCAGGCAAACTCGATGGGTCGAAATGATTCAAGAGTACAATACAAGTATTGAATATACTCCAGGCAAGGCCAACGTCATTGCAAATGCTTTGAGCAGGAAGGCTTATTGCAACAGCTTAATTCTCAAGCCATTCCAACCGGATCTTTGTGAAGCTTTCCGCAAACTGAATCTCCAAGTTGTTCCTCAAGGCTTTCTTGCCAACCTCATAGTCTCTCCTACTTTGGAAGATCAAATTCGTGAGGCACAACTCCTGGATACCATGGTGAAGAAGGTGAAACGTGGTATTGACAAGGGTCTTTCCAAATACAAGTGCTATCGCATTGATGACACAGACACTTTATTCTTTGAGGACAGGATTGTGGTTCCTAAAGGTGATCTAAGGAAAGTCATTATGAACGAGGCGCACAATTCTCTTCTTTCCATTCATCCTGGAAGTATGAAGATGTCCCATGACCTCAAGCAGTCGTATTGGTGGACTCGAATGAAGCGAGAAATCGCTCAATTCGTGAATGAATGTGATGTCTGTCGAAGGGTGAAAGCAGAACACCAACGACCAGCTGGTCTCCTCCAACCTCTTGCTATCCCAGAATGGAAGTTTGATCATATCGAAATGGACTTCGTGACTGGATTTCCCAAGTCCAAGCGCGAAAATGATGCTATCTTCGTTGTCATCGACAAGCTTACAAAAGTGGCTCATTTCCTTCCAATCAAAGAATCTATCACAGCATCTCAGTTGGCAGAGCTATACACCTCCAGGATTGTCTCCTTGCACGGCATTCCACAATTGATATCTTCAGATCGTGGAAGCATCTTCACTTCTAAGTTCTGGGACTCCTTCCAGAAGGCCATGGGCACCAACATTCGCTTCAGCACAACTTTCCATCCTCAAACTAGTGGCCAAGTCGAGCGAGTCAATCAAATCCTTGAAGATATGCTCAGGGCTTCTGTCATTTCCTTTGGCATGAAGTGGGAAGATTGTCTTCCATATGCCGAATTCTCCTACAACAACAGCTTCCAAGCGAGTTCGGGCAAGGCCCCATTCGAAATTCTCTATGGCAGAAAGTGCCGTACTCCTCTCAATTGGTCAGAGACTGGTGAACGCCAACTTCTTGGCAATGACTTAATCACAGAGGATGAAGATATGTGTAAAGTCATCCGTGAACATCTCAAAGCCGCGCAATCGCGCCAGAAGAGTTACTATGATAGCAAGCACCGTGACTTGGCTTTCGAGATCGGAGACCATGTCTACCTCCGCGTCTCTCCAATGAAAGGCACTCGCCGCTTCGGTATCAAAGGGAAGCTTGCCCCTAGATACGTGGGTCCTTTCAAGATCATTGGCAAAAGAGGCGACCTCGCCTATCAACTTGAGCTTCCCTCCAACTTCGCGAACGTGCACGATGTGTTCCACGTGTCACATCTTACTGGATACAGAGAGCTCCTCAGAGGAGGATTCAGAGACTGATGACCAGTCCTATTTCCCCCCTGAGGTCTATGCTCAAACTTGGCAGGGTTATATTACCCATGTCATGCATGTTGTCTTGCATTGCTTAGTTTTTACATCATATATGGATTGCCATCTGCTTACTTGCTTACTATATAAATCATATATTTGAATTATATCATGCCATCATGTTTACATACACAACATCTATCTGAATTATGGCATGGCAACCCATTTAATAAAGACATCCTATAGTTATATCATCTCATCCTGTGTAGTGTCTACAGTCATCATATTCTGAATTATGTCATTCTATCCGGGAATTATATCATGCTATAAGGTTTCCATAGGCGGCATGTATGTGAATTATGGCATGCCAACCTATTTAATAAACACATTATATAGTTATATCATGTCATCCTGTTTACATAGTCATCATATTTTGAACTATGTCTTTCCATCTTTTTTAGTTAGCCATCATAATGTGAAATTGTATCATGCTATCCTGTTTAGTTAGCCATCATATATGTGAAATTGTGTCATGCTATCCTGTTTGGTTAGACAACATAAATGTGAATTATTTCATGCCCTCTTTTATTCCCCACTATCCATTGCACCTGTTTATCATACAATGTCTGTACATTCAATTACTTTTCTTGTTTATCAGCCATTTGAATTGGAGAGGGTGATGGCAGTATCTAAGGGAGTAACAACACGGTCTTAAGAAAAGATAGTGCTACCAGTTGATGCAGATAGATCAACGGTTGTACTTGCCCAAGAACCAGCCCCACCACACATAACCCAGACTCTCGCAGATTGTACCCCTACCCAGTTGGACAGAGAACCAGCTACACCCCTTCTAACCCCAACCCCAGCAAATAGTAACCCAGTTCCACTTGACACAGCACCGTCTCCACCACAGAGCACCCAAACACGAGCAGTTAGTAAGGGAACTGCAGTGCCCAAAGCACGAGGACCACCACTCAGAATCCCAAGTCAACGCTTAAAGGAGAAGAAGAATTGTTCTCAGGTCAGGTTCTGTAGCTATGGTTCATACTCCTTTGCTCTTGCATCACTGTATTTACTCAGACCAACTATTTTCAAATTTGAAGGATGGAATTGAAACTCCAATGGCGCAACAGGTATGTTTTAAACTTGTTTCTTTAACTAGTTTGCTATTGTAACTTGCTCTATATTGATTTCAGTTTCAATTGATTAAACAGTTATGTTCTCATGTCATGCACATTACAAGTGTCTCTATAGTTTCCGACACTTATATTCTGTCTATTCTGCTTTGTCTTGAACAAATATTATTTGAACTGTGTCTCTATCTTGATTTGGCAACAAAAACTAGAATGATATAGACCATAAAGTGACCATGGTACATAGATATATGTTTGTTTCATGCTGTTATCCTGTGCACTTCACTACTGAACTGATTTACCAAAATGAGTTTCATATACAACATGGTAAACCTGTGATGTGTCTGCTTGTTTCTCGTTTAGAATGCGGACAAAATATTGGAGAACAGTACCCCGTTATGCAATGGTGAAGGAAGTAATGCAGATAAGGTTCAAGATAGTGAGACATCCCTGTTGGTCTCCAAGAAAGCTGATAAAAACTACCTTGACGACAGTGAGAGAACCCAGAAGTCCTGTCTTGATGTAGTGTTCGAGTTACTGGCCACTACTGCTGGCACAAGCTCTTCGAACTCGCTGCCTGAATCAGTTCGTCTTCTTGAGTCTCAGCTTCAAGTTGAAAGACATCGATCACATGTGTTGCGACGGGAAGCTGAAGGACTGAGTAAGTCCCTGCAGAATTCAGATGCATACTTTCTGGTGCAACAGCAAGCACTGGAGGATTTAAGCGCCAAACAAGAGAAAGTTAATAAGCTTGCTAAGCATCTTGCCAGCATTATGGGTACCCAGGATATTGTTTCTTGAGATCTTCTGAAGTGGTTTCAGTTCTAGACTTGTTTTGCTGCGGCGTTTATTTGCACTGGTCGCCAAATTTGACAACCAGTGTATATGATATGCTGCTTTGTTCCCTATATTTGCACTGGTGGCGAACTTAAGTTGCTTGCTTATTTATTTCCTTGTTGTCTTGTTTATTTGTTTGCTTGTAGTCAGTGTTATTCTTTTTCCGCGGTTTGCTAGTGGCCGCAATAACCTTTTTTTAAAACTAGGCCACAATAACCATGGGCTACATACTTACTGTAGTGACACTGGGCCATCTACGGGCCGTAAAAACAATGGGCCTTCTACGGGGCGTAGAAACAATGGGCCTTCTACGGGCCGTATCATCAATGGGCCTTCTATGGGCCGTATGATCGATTGCCCAAACATGGGCCAATAACATACCGCTTTATGAATGTAAACGGGCTAGAGTTGGAATCGCCCGTTCATGGGCCGACCATAATGGGCCGTCGTTAATCGGCTGGATTTGATGACGCTATGAAAACGGCCCAACGTATTAACGGGCTGACTGTAAGCACGCGCTGAATTTGGCCCACAAGCAGAAAATGACAGTAACGGGCCGTAAGTAACCGAGTGCTGGAAATGAGCCAAAGAATAAATGGGCCCTGCGAAGGCTGAAAGATAAGATGGGCTGGAAACGGCCCAACAGAATAATGGGCCGTTAATGGGTATAAAGTGATACACTGTTCATTACGGGCCAGTTTTACCACGGGCCGTTAATGGGCCAAGGGTTACTAAGGGCCTCATATGGGCCAAAAGACGTCATGGGCCATACATGGGCCGGAAGTTAACACGGACTGGAATTATATTGGACGGCCCAGATGACGCTACTGGGCCTAATTCGGATAGGCCGTAAACGGGCCCTAGGTTAGCGGGCTGTAAATGGGCTATATGCGAACAGGCCATTAACACGCTTGCCGTGGGCCGGGCCGCCACCTTTTGACCAAGTCAAATGGGCCGGCCTTTTCGCAGGAATGGGCCTCTGTTGGGCCGTGCCACGTGTCGACGTATCATAGGCGCTTTGGGTCCAATGAGTGGATGACATCTGTCCCAACGGTGAGCCTACACGTGTTTCCTCCAGCCAATGATGATTTTACACGTGGAAAATCCCCATTGGTCGGTGCTATTAACGGGTTATTGGATCCAAAACCGGACCCGATAGCTTAACGGCGTTCCGTTACGGTGGATGCCACGTGTCGGTCACACTTGACGAAAGCACTTCTGTGACGCGCGATTTGTCGTCATCGAAGTGGACACTTCCATGATGATAATTTTGGTAATGTCATGGAACACTTCTACGATAGCACAGGTATGACTATCTTGATTCTGTCATAAATTTGTCATGGATGATGCATGACAGAAAACGTGACCTACTGTGACAAACACTTATCATCATGGAAGTGTATTTCTTTGTAGTGCAAGTTTTTGCGAAGCCCGGCAATACTCGGATAGCTAGTCTCAATGGGTATGAAGGTATTCGCAAAGATGGTGGGGCTATGAAGATGTAATGGCAAGGAGGAAAAGTTTATGATGGAATGGATACCTTCGTCACACTTAACCTTTCATGAAGTTGGGGGGTAACCGGCCTTGCTTCCGGTTGAAGATGGTCTCAAAGGATGGATGGTCGCCGTCGATGTGGAAGCTCGTGGTGGATGTAGTCGATGGACCGATACAAGTCCCCGGTGGTGGATGAAGATGTAACCGTCCCTAAGTAGCCGAAACACCTTAGGAGACACAAATCACAACTCAACCAACCACAAATGCAATAGGAACCAAAACAGGTTAGTTTGCGGAAGTTGTATGTGGTGGTGCGGAAGTTATGGCGGAAGGCCTATGCAAAAGATGCAAAAATGGGAAACAATTGATGGAGGCAAAAGGTGGTAAAACCAATATGTGCAGCTCGGGCACGTCGCTAGCTTTTCAACGAGCCAAAGAGCACCCAAATCGGAGTTCGGGAGTGGAAGTTATGACCGAAAACGTAAAGTGCACGCGGCTGATTCTGGAAGGGCCGTGGGCACGGGTCCCGTGCGCACGGTACAGGTCCGTGGGCACGGGGTGTCCAGAGAATTTTCGGGGGGGGGGGGCGGGCGTGGGCATGGGGTAGGCGGAAATTTCGCGATTTTCTTGTCAAATTTGTAGGGGGGAAAGAAAAATTGGGTTATGGGGATGCAATAGGAGTTAGATCTACTTGCTAGACACCAGATCCACGGATCAAAATGAACAAAAACTCACAAAAACTTCAAATCACAAAAAAAAATCGGTATGGCTCTTCTTGTGGGGAATTTTCGAAATTGGGCAAGAACAAGCAAAATTAGGCTAGAAAACTAAGAGGGGGGCTCCAATTTCGTGAGAAATCATGGCTCATGACACCAAGATGTTGTAGGGTGGAACCCTAAGTGAAGATCTTTCACGAATTGGAGGGGGAATCCCCAAGAACAAGATGAAGACAAGAGAGAAAACAAGAGGAACACTCAGAACAAGTCCAATCACACATCCACTAGACCAACAAACACACAAGATCCACAAAGTACATGAACAATCAAAGGGAAACAAGATACATGGTAGCTTTCATCTCAAATCCTATGAAGGAGATGAGGGCTTGATGATTCACTTGGGGAATCCTTCTCCCTTAGGAGGTCTTGATGATCCTAGGGATCCTTCTCCCTTAGGAGGGCTTGATGATCCTAGGGATCCTTCTCCCTTAGGAGGCCTTCTACTCCAATGGAGTCTTCTCTCTCTCAAGAGGAATCCCACAAGGGGAGATACATGAGCTAAGCTCTATGATTTGTGTCTATTCTTAGCTGAGTCTAAATGGAGGACGAAGGGGAGTATATATAGGTCCAAGGGACGAAGGGGTAAGTAGGGACGAGATGGGGATACAAGGGCCAAGCCCAACGACCACGCAAAGGGGGCCCCGTGTGCACGGGGTAAGTGGAGCCCGTGCACACGGGATATCCAGAGACCTGACGCATGAGCCCATGCCCACGGGGTCCGTGAGGCCCATGGGCACGGGGTCCCGTGGGCACGGTACACGCCCGTGCGCACGGGGTCGCCTGGGAGCTGCTGCCTTCTCTTGGCGCTTCCTTCTTTGCTTCCAGGCTTCCCTCTTGGATGGTGTAGATGTTCTCTTCTTCTTGGACTCCTCGATGAATGTGTAGCTCCGCTCACACCTATGTATGCACACAAGAGAGGGGTCAAGTAGTATACCATCCTTGAAAGGTACAAGTGGACAAGTGTAAAGGGGATGATTCACCTTTGTATGTATGAAGTAGATGTGGCACGTGTCACTTGCCAAATGGACTCTTGACATGGTGATGTCCATAGGATGCTCCGCATCACAAACCCACGGGGTAATCATGACGGGGCGCGTGATGTTGATCCATATCGGCGCCCCACGCTTGCGTACTATTGGGAACGGGTGACTGTGTACACAGGAAGCTCGCATGTGCGATACAAGTGCTATATGAATGGGCTGGACACCTTGACTGCTGAGTAGGTACTGAGAAGTTCAATGAGACAAAATTTAGTCAAGAATGAAATTTGTATCTAACAATGTATCTCTTTGTTTTGCAGGTCCATTGGTTGCCTTATGTGGATGATCGTGGGCTTCTCTCTTAACGAGATGTGCACGCGTGGTCGCCATTTTTGGCGGGCGAGGTGCACAATGATATTCTTCTTCGCAGTCGAGTGGCACTTCGTAGACCATGTTGCAAGACAATTTGGTAGAAGACAAGGTATTCCAATTGAGGAGAGCAAGGAGGAAATGCTATCTCTGCATCAGTGAGCAAGCATGTCTTTGAGTATGTAGTTGAGCATTGAATTAGTCTATGTTTGCTAATGGTTTGTACCGTGCATCATTTGTAGGTTCGATCAAAGGAACAATCGGGATATATCGGATTGGGCGAACAAACACCATAAGTAGATAGAAATTTGGAATCAAGGAGACACGTTAGTGGAATTAGAGAATAGACCCCACAATCAGTCAGCATATCAGAAGTATCAGGTGTGGTATGTGGATCGTTACCGGTTAAAGCTAAAGCCCGGTTGGACTCGCGAGGAGTGGTCAGAGTTGGTGTCTGAAGACCCAGAGAATGCAGAAGGTTATCAGACCTTCAACACGGCGGTGAGAGACACCAGAGGGGCTCACATTGACTATGCACCGATGCATGATGAAATGGTAGTCTAATGAACCTATTCTAACATACTTGCATTATCTTGTCTTTTTTCAAATACATAAGTTTGGTGTGTTCATGAATTGCAGGGCAGAGAGTTGCTTATGGGCGTCAACGATGCCAATGTAGCACTGAGTCATCCCCCTGGTGGTGGATTATCTGAGAGGACTCTTAGGAGCACGATGGAGGTGTGAGCACTCTATTATAAAAGCTTCTCTTCGCGGATTAGTTATTTGCATCTCATATCATAGCATATTTTGTGTTGTTGCGGAAGTTCAAGAAGCGGTTCCACAAGATGCCAGCTATGCTTTCTTGCCATGGTGCTCAGTCAACTGACGTGATTGCACCCGGTAGCCGCACCGCCAGAGCTAATAGACGCCGTTATCTCCGCAACGAAGAGGACATAGAGGAGGAGGTCCATCAAGAGGTGCCAACATATCAAGAGGAGCCAACACAACAAGAGGAGCAGGAACAATAGCATGAGTATGATGTTGATGCTCCACAACCATCACAGGTTACACAACCGACACAAGGCAATGCTCGCTCTAAGAAAGGCAAATCCATAGCTAAGACACCAGCCAAGAAGGGTAGAAAAAAGACATGGAACAGTAAATTCCATAGTCCGGAGTATCCTCATCAGCTTTTGCCCACAGGAATGCAAAGATATAAGTCCAACAATGATGTGGAGGAGGAGGCATACAATGAAGAGGAGGAGGAGGCTAGCGAAGAGGAGGAGGCTACAACTGCAACTCTCACAAAGAGAGGAAGGAGGAAGTGAGCTAGTTTGGTCTTGGTTAACTTGGTGTAGTTTGTTTGCATGAACTTGGTGTTGTTTGTTTGAATTAAGTTGCCATGAACAAGGTTGTCAGAATCGCGATTCTGTTATACGATTCTACAACTTTACGATCCAAACTAACCCCTATGATTCTACAATTTTAGTTCATTGAATCTACGTTTCTACGATCATAATAGTGAAGATTCTACGATTTGCGATCCTACCATCAGAGCTCCGATCCGATTCAAAATCACGATTCTGACAACCTTGGCCATGAATTCGTGAATTTGCTATGAATGTATGACATGAATTTGTTGGTTAAAAGTAGAACTCAGTCATGTCATTGCTGTGAAATGTTGATTCCTGTGATGTCTGTGTCTTTGTTGATTCCTGTGATGTTTGTGAAATCTGTCAAAAATCTTCTACCTTCGGTCCATGCCTTTTTGCGGTCAGTGGACACCTTCACCTTGCAAACATCACCACACCAACATGGTGGTGTGATCACATCCACCTCCTCCTACTTGCCCAAACTAGCCTCCATCCACGTCTTCGGCATGTCCTCTTGGTCCGCCACCACCTCTAGCACTTGTGCTTCCTCTACGACCACCACTAGCACCTCTAGCACTCGTGCTTCCTCTACGACCACCACCACCACCTCTATCACTTGTGCTTCCTCGACCACCACCACCGTCACCTCTTCCACCTCGTTCACCATCGGTGCCACCTCCATGAATTGTCTTTCCTCTATTGCTAGTGCTAGGAATGCCCCCCTTCGATGTTTTCCTTTTCTTGCATGTCCGCGCATTGTGTCGCCCTTCACCGCACCCCCCACAATTGATAGTGTCAGGAGCCTCCATGAAATGACCGCTACCAAATTGTTTCATGCCAGTGTATCCAGCTAGGACATCCATATCACCCCTGAACCTCTTAGTTCTCCTTCTACCCTCGGTCTCCACCTTCAGGAGAGGGTTTGGCTTAATATGAGGGCCATGGTACTCATGCCACTGTGATTGGTCCAAGAAAGGGTGAAATCGAGGCGCCCATGTCAACCTAGTAGCTTCCACATGGAACTCTTGCATCCGCACGGTTTTCCCATCACAAACATGTATGTTTCTCGCCTTCACCGCCATTATCAAATGCGAGCATGACCAATGATATTTACTAGGCCTCACGCACTAGCACCGCCGAGTCTTGAGACACACCTCAAATGCAGCTGTTGACACCAGATTTTGGCATTGTCAAAAACATAGTTAAGAAGGCCTCAAACGGAAAAGTTCTCAAGGTGAGAAAGTTTCATATCATCGAAAGGAGAAACTTTGATATTTGGGTCATAGCCATCTGATCTCATCTCTAAGGCCGAAGTTGTGTTCGAAGTACTGAGATTTTGTATACATAACACTTTTCGGCTGATTACACCCCCAAGCCGGCCCCATATGGAAAACTGGTCTACACCAATTGTCTTCGTCTCATCGAAACAATCGATTTTGATATAAAGATCGTCCCAATCCGATGTCGTATGCAAAAGTTTGAGCCCTCACAGCGCGACCCTCCAGTGGGCAAAATATGACGCCCGGAACCAGACACACGTGTGGGTATGTCTGATGAGTTGCGTGAATATTAGCTCTTTTGCGCAAGCGATTTGGCCCTGAATTTGGCCTCAAATTGAAAAACGTTCAACACGAAAGTTATTCGTCTTGTTGAAACGATTAAATATACTCTTGGGTGCATTTTCATCGGAGGTCGTTTACTGCCACAAATTTGACCCGCAAGATGCAGCCAGGTTGTAAACCGAACAGTTTTGGAAAGTTCGGATTCCGAGTTGGACCCAAACTAGGGTTTTGGACGTGAATTATAACTTTTCCTTGCACGGGAAGTCCAGCCGCCTCTTATATACATGAGGGGTGATGGATGATTGAAACAACAACACACAATCGAACAAATCATCTACCACTTTTTACCTTACTTTTATTTCTCTCCCTTGTTCTTCTTCTTCCTCGTTCTTCGTCTGTTCTTCTTGTTGCAGGGCGGCGAAACTCGAGGCCCTAGGGGCGGTCAAGTCGACCTAGGGCAGCCCATAGCCGCCATGCGCCCAAACGGGGTCCCTCCCGGGCGTGTGGGGGTTTCGGGTCCTCAAAAGCACCCGCCGGATTGCCTGTGTACCGCGCTTCCGGCTGGGTCTCCTTCGACGTGAGCTGCGGTGCATCACCCCCGGTGTCGAGGGTACACAGTGATGTGTTCGTGTGCAAACACACTTTTTGGCGACTCCGCTGGGGACGAAGCTTTGAATGGTCTCCGGCCCACTCTTGCTACGAAGAGTTTGTCATCAAGTTGCTACAATCTACAAAGGTAATATGAATACCCAATTCCCCTTTGTAGATGCAAATAATCCATATGTTGTTGCTGGATCACCTAATGATGATAATGTATCGGCTAGCCCTAGTTTTATCAATCATGCATCTAATTATGCGCAAGGGCCGATGCAAAACAATCTTCATGCTTCAAATTCTTATGATTTTAGCAACGTACAACATATGTATCCAAATTCTCATGCGTCGGCAACCCCAAAAATCCATATGCTGATGAACAACATGATGGGTTTGGTTAATCAATTTGAAACACCTCATGTTAAAATTTCCAATAGCATACAAGAAAGTGTTTCACCTTTTTATTCATCGGCAACTAATTTGCAATATGTGAATCCAACCTTGCCGATGGATGGGAGAATTGGCCATGCTACTACTAGCTATTCGGCCAGTTACTCTCAACCATCATATGTTACACCTCATGTTAATAATTTTTCAGCACCGTATGCAACTGTAGATGTTCATAATTCGGCCCCGCATCTTCATGGTCATAGCCGAATAAGTGAAAATTTTATAGGTACACATGTGCCGTCATCAAATACTGTAGCATTACTCTACGCAATTCAAGAATTTCAGCAACACTCACGAATCATTGCCGAAAGAATATGAAAGTATTGCGGAGCAATCTCTTCCAGAAGCGGTTGTGGCTGCATTAAAAAAGAGCTTGGCACAAAACAAGAGAATTAGTGCTCTTTGCCTTGAACAATATGAAAAGGGGTTGTTTCCTGATTATGCTGAAATAAAGGCTAGAGTTTTGCAGGAAGATGAAACTTCATCAATTGATAGTATTGGTGAGATAGCATATGGTTATACAGCAGTGCATACACCTCCACCTAGTACCGCAGCATATTATACACCCCCTACACAATTGCAAAATTTCGGCAACACTAACACTTCATTGCCGAAAGATCCTAAAAGCATTGGGGGGGAAACTAATCTAGAGCGGGCTGAAATTGAGAGGGGAGTTAAAGCTTTGCGCGATAGGGTGCAAGTACTTCCCCAAGAGAGAATTTATAGGGAATTAGCTCAAAGAAAAGTAGCCTTGCCAATTGATATAACCGGTGAAAGAATGATGATTCGGAAACTAAAAGTGCTTCGGTTGAAAAAGCCGAATCAAGTAGTATAAATTCCGAATCCATCAAATCCAATGAGGCAGGTATCACTAAGAAAGGGCATGGCAAGCATAGGAAAAACAACGGTGCTTCATTTTTGTGAAGTTAATGGAACCTACTTCCTGCCCTATGAGTTCCGTGCCGTAGAAATTGACAAGCCTCGAGAACAAGAGCAAGTAGCCGAACAAAGTTCGCCTGACAAGGATCTTCAAAGTAATGATGCACAGAATCAAGAAAAGATGATGATAAGGCGTTGGGGAGCCATCCAAAGATCGAGCAAGATATTGTTCAAGTCACACCACCATCATGCTCTCCCAACATATTTGAAGAGGTATGCCTAGCAAGTAATTTTCCTATTTTCAGATTTGGTCAAAACTTCATAGTTGATGCATCTATTAGAAAAATCCTCATAAGTAATTTTGAAAGACCAATGAACAAGGGTAATTTACTTGTTAGCAATAAAGTTGTTATTGAGCATATCGGTCAGCCCATTGCGCCATTTATAAAGACCGATAGTGACTTATTGTTGCAGCCAAGGCTTTCTCTATTGCTTTATCTAAAGTTCATATATAATTGGGTAGCTTTGGTTATTTATTACTTGGCTTGCATTTGGTCTCGATTGAGACATGTATGCTCTAACTATTTTCGTTTCAGAAATTTAAAGCCAATGTTAAATTCTTTTGATAAAACCGATGCTATTATGATATCTTATCGAAAGACATCAGATATAGAGTGCAAAACACATTGCATAGCTGAATGGGGAGATTCCAAATCTGAACCATTCATTTGCTTACCTCCAAAGCCGTTCTCACAGCAAGACCGGCTAAACAATAAGAAGTATACCTTCAATTCAAGCATGTGTGATCAAATATTTGATTTATTGCTGAAAAATAATTACACTAGAATTCTTGATCACCATGTCAAGCCATCAATCCAGGGATGAATGCATTGTAAGTTGCATGATTCGTCCAAGCATAATTTTGAGGATTGCAAAATATTTCGTCAAATAGTTAAATCGGCCATTGAAAAAGGACGATTGAAATTTGTTGAAACACCAAGAGATGACCAGTCTATTCCAATTGGTCCTGATGGCAAAAAGTTTATGCATCGGCTAATTCAAGCAGGTCCATTTAAAGAGAAGGTAAAAACTACAAGTGATGGGATCAAGCTTTCAAGTAAAGAAGTTGTTGAGGTGCATAATAAAGATAATCTTGAGGGCGAGAATTCCATCGAAGCTACAATGGAGACGCCAAAGACTGGGGGCAGCAAGCAAATCAAATGATCGATGAAAGCAAACCAAAAGAAAACAAAGGCCGGAATAATCGCAAGTGTAAAAGATAAAAAATCACCTTCGCTCAACTATTGGATAAATATCAAAAGAAGAGTGAAGAGAAGAATGCTTATCGGCCAAATCATGCAAAGAAACCAAGATCACCCCAAGGCACAAATATGAGGATCGGTATTGCAAAGTGAGAATTTTAATGCAACATATTCATATCCTTGTTTTGGGCCGCCAATGCCAATGCCGTGGATGCCTCCCTATACTCATATAGATCCATATCCATCACGGGACAGGTATGATACAAGGGCACATTCTCCATCTTATTTTAGACCATCTTATCAATATTATGCAGCTCCGAGAAGGTCAACATGTTGGGGAACGACAGCGTGGTGATGGTGATGATGATGCTACCGACGCAGGGCTTCGCCTAAGCACCGCTACAATATTAACGAGGTGGAATATGGTGGAGGGGGGCACCGCACACGGCTAAGAGATCAAGAGATCAATTGTTGTGTCTATGGGGTGCCCCCCTCCTCCGTATATAAAGGGGGGAAGGAGGAGAGGGCCGTCCAAGGGGAGGAGGCGCGCCCAAGGGGGGCAATCCTACTCCAAGTAGGATTCCCCCCTCTTTCCTAGTCCAAGTAGGAGAGGGGAAGGGAGGGGAGGAGAAGAAGGAAAGGGGGGCCGGCCCCCTAGTCCAATTCGGTTTGGGCTAGGGGGGCCGCGCTCCCCTAGCTGGCCGCCTCTCCTCTTCCACCACTTGGGCCCATGAGGCCCAATAACCCCCAGGGAGGTTCCGGTAACCTCTCGGTTTCTCCGCTATTTATCCGATAACCCCCGGAACTCATCCGGTGTCCGAATATAACATTCCAATATACCAATCTTAACGTATCGACCATTTTGAGACTCCTCGTCATGTCCGTGATCACATCCAGGACTCCGAACTACCTTCGGTACATCAAAACACAAAACTCATAATACCGATCGTCATCTAACTTTAAGCGTGCGGACCCTACGGGTTCGAGAACTATGTAGACATGACCGAGACACGTCTCCGGTCAATAACCAATAGCGGAACCTGGATGCTCATATTGGCTCCTACATATTCTACGAAGATCTTTATCGGTCAAACCGCATAACAACATACGTTGTTCCCTTTGTCATCGCTATGTTACTTGCCCGAAATTCGATCGTCGGTATCTCAATACCTAGTTCAATCTCGTTACCGGCAAGTCTCTTTACTCGTTCCGTAATACATCATCTCGCAACTAAATCATTAGTCACAATGCTTGCAAGGCTTATAGTGATGTGCATCATCGAGAGGGCCCAGAGATACCTCTCCGACAATCGGAGTGACAAATCCTAATCTCGAAATATGCCAACCCAACAAGTACCTTCGGAGACACCTGTAGAGCACCTTTATAATCACCCAGTTACGTTGTGACGTTTGGTAGCACACAAAGTGTTCCTCCGGTAAACGGGAGTTGCATAATCTCACAGTCATAGGAACATGTATAAGTCATTAAGAAAGCAATAGCAACATACTAAACGATCAAGTGCTAAGCTAACGGAATGGGTCAAGTCAATCACATTATTCACCTAATAATGTGATCCCGTTAATCAAATGACAACTCATGTCCATGGCTACGAAACTTAACCATCTTCGATTAACGAGCTAGTCAAGTAGAGGCATACTAGTGACACTATGTTTGTCTATGTATTCACACATGTATTACGTTTCCGGTTAATACAATTCTAGCATGAATAATAAACATTTATCATGATATGAGCAAATAAATAATAACTTTATTATTGCCTCTAGGGTATATTTCCTTCAGTCTCCCACTTGCACTAGAGTTAATAATCTAGATTACATAGTAATGATTCTAACACCCATGGAGTTTTGGTGCTGATCATGTTTTGCTCGTGGAAGAGGCTTAGTCAACGGCTCTGCAACATACAGATCCGTATGTATCTTGCAAATATCTATGTCTCCCACCTGGACTTGGTCCTGGATGGAATTGAAGCGTCTCTTGATGTGCTTGGTCCTCTTGTGAAATCTGGATTCCTTTGCCAAGGCAATTGCACCAGTATTGTCACAAAAGATTTTCATTGGACCCGATGCACTAGGTATGACACCTAGATCGGATATGAACTCCTTCATCCAGACTCCTTCATTTGCTGCTTCCAAAGCAGCTATGTACTCCGCTTCACACGTAGATCCCGCCACGACGCTTTGTTTAGAACTGCACCAACTGTCAGCTCCACCGTTCAATGTAAACACGTATCCGGTTTGCGATTTAGAATTGTCCGGATCAGTGTCAAAGCTTGCATCGACGTAACCATTTGCGACTAGCTCTTTGTCACCTCCATAAATGAGAAACATATCCTTAGTACTTTTCAGGTATTTCAGGATGTTCTTGACCGCTGTCCAGTGATCCACTCCTGGATTACTTTGGTACCTCCCTGCTAGGCTAATAGCAAGACACACATCAGGTCTGGTACACAGCATTGCATACATGATAGAGCCTATGGCTGAAGCATAGGGAACATCTTTCATTTTCTCTATCTTATGCAGTGGTCGGGCATTGAGTCTGACTCAACTTCACACCTTGTAATACAAGCAAGTACCCTTTCTTTGCTTGATCCATTTTGAACTTTTTCAAAACTTTGTCAAGGTATGTGCTTTGTGAAAGTCCTATCAAGCGTCTTGATCTATCTCTATAGATCTTGATGCCTAATATGTAAGCAGCTTCACCGAGGTCTTTCATTGAAAATTTTCATTCAAGTATCCTTTTATGCTATCCAGAAATTCTATATCATTTCCAATCAGTAATATGTCATCCACATCTAATATCAGAAATGCAAC
The DNA here is from genome assembly GCF_018294505.1 of Triticum aestivum. NCBI lineage: Eukaryota > Viridiplantae > Streptophyta > Magnoliopsida > Poales > Poaceae > Triticum > Triticum aestivum. The sequence goes on from NC_057805.1 coordinate 47,639,142, forward strand.
AGAGCTCCCACTCACATTCTTGTAAATACAGGCTTCTCCAAAAGTCTATATAAAACCATATAATTTGATCACACTATCAAAACATTTATTCCAACTCTGAGAGGCTTGCACCAGTGCATAAATGGATCGCTGGAGCTTGCACACTTTGTTAGCTCCCTTTGGATCGACAAAACCTTTTGGTTGCATCATATACAACTCTTGTTCCAGAAATCCATTCAGGAATGCAGTTTTGACATCCATTTGCCAAATTTCATAATCATAAAATGCAGCAATTGCTAACATGATTCGGACAGACTTAAGCATCGCTACGGGTGAGAAAGTCTCATTGTAGTCAATCCCTTGAACTTGTTGAAAACCTTTTACAACAAGTCGAGCTTTATAGACAGTAACATTACCGTCAGCGTCAGTCTTCTTCTTGAAGATCCATTTATTCTCAATGGCCTGCCGATCATCGGGCAAGTCAACCAAATTCCATACTTTGTTCTCATACATGGATCCCATCTCAGATTTCATGGCCTCAAGCCATTTTGCGGAATATGGGCTCACCATCGCTTCTTCATAGTTCGTAGGTTCACCTTGGTCAAGTAACATGACCTCCAGAATAGGATTACCGTACCACTCTCGTGCGGATCTTACTCTGGTTGACCTACGAGGTTCAGTAGTAACTTGATCTGAAGTTTCATGATCGATATCATTAGCTTCCTCACTAATTGGTGTAGGTGTCACAGGAACCGGTTTCTGTGATGAACTACTTTCCAATAAAGGAGCAGGTACAGTTACCTCACCAAGTTCTACTTTCCTCCCACTCACTTCTTTCGAGAGAAACTCCTGCTCTAGAAAGGATCCATTCTTGGCAACGAATGTCTTGCCTTCGGATCTGTGATAGAAGGTGTACCCAACAATTTCCTTTGGGTATCCTATGAAGACACATTTCTCCAATTTGGGTTCGAGCTTATCAGGTTGAAGCTTTTTCACATAAGCATCACAGCCCCAAACTTTAAGAAACGACAACTTTGGTTTCTTGCCAAACCACAGTTCATAAGGTGTCCTCTCAACGGATTTCGATGGTGCCCTATTTAACGTGAATGCTGCCGTCTCTAAAGCATAACCCCAAAACGATAGCGGTAAATCAGTAAGAGATATCATAGATCGCACCATATCTAGTAAAGTACAATTACGACATTCGGACACACCATTACGCAGTGGTGTTCCGGGTGGCGTGAGTTGCGAAACTATTTCGCATTGTTTCAAATGTAGACCAAACTCGTAACTCAAATATTCTCCTCCACGATGAGATCGTAGAAACTTTATTTTCTTGTTACAATGATGTTCCACTTCACTCTGAAATTCTTTGAACTTTTCAAATGTTTCAGACGTATGTTTCATTAAGTAGATATACCCATATCTGCTCAAATCATCTGTGAAGGTGAGAAAATAACGATACCCGCCGCGAGCCTCAACATTCATTGGACCACATACATCAGTATGTATGATCTCCAACAAATCAGTTGCTCGCTCCATACTTCCGGAGAACGGCGTTTTAGTCATCTTGCCCATGAGGCATGGTTCGCAAGTACCAAGTGATTCATAATCAAGTGATTCCAAAAGTCCATCAGTATGGAGTTTCTTCATGCGCTTTACACCAATATGACCCAAACGGTAGTGCCACAAATAAGTTGCACTATCATTATCAACTCTACATCTTTTGGCTTCAACATTATGAATATGTGTATCACTACTATCGAGATTCAACAAAAATAGACCACTCTTCAAGGGTGCATGACCATAAAAGATATTACTCATATAAATAGAACAACCATTATTCTCAGATTTAAATGAATAACTGTCTCGCATCAAACAAGATCTAGATATAACGTTCATGCTCAACGCTGGCACCAAATAACAATTATTCAGGTCTAAGACTAATCCCGTAGGTAGATGTAGAGGTAGCGTGCCAACGGCGATCACATCGACTTTGGAACCATTTCCCACGCGCATCGTCACCTCGTCCTTAGCCAGTCTTTGCTTAATTCGTAGTCCCTGTTTCGAGTTGCAAATATTAGCAACAGAACCAGTATCAAATACCCAGGTGCTACTGCGAGCTCTAGTAAGGTACACATCAATGACATGTGTATCACATATACCTTTGTTCACCTTGCCATCTTTCTTATCCGCCAAATACTTGGGGCGGTTCCGCTTCCAGTGTCCAGTCTGCTTGCAGTAGAAGCACTCAGTCTCAGGCTTAGGTCCAGACTTGGGTTTCTTCTCTTGAGCAGCAACTTGTTTGTTGTTCTTCTTGAAGTTCCCATTCTTCTTCCCTTTGCTCTTTTTCTTGAAACTGGTGGTCTTGTTGACCATCAACACTTGATGCTCCTTTTTGATTTCTACCTCCGCAGCCTTTAGCATTGCGAAGAGCTCGGGAATTGTCTTATCCATCCCTTGCATATTATAGTTCATCACGAAGCTCTTGTAGCTTGGTGGCAGTGATTGAAAAATTCTGTCAATGACACTATCATCCGGAAGATTAACTCCCAGTTGAATCAAGTGATTGTTATACCCAGACATTTTGAGTATATGTTCACTGACAGAACTATTCTCCTCCATCTTACAGCTGTAGAACTTATTGGAGACTTCATATCTCTCAATCCAGGCATTTGCTTGAAATATTAACTTCAACTCCTGGAACATCTCATATGCTCCACGACGTTCAAAACATCGTTGAAGTCCCGGTTCTAAGCCATAAAGCATGGCACACTGAACTATTGAGTAGTCATCAGCTTTGCTCTGCCAGACGTTCTTAACGTCGTCAGTTGCATCTGCAGCAGGCCTGGCACCCAGCAGTGCTTCCAGGACGTAATTCTTCTATGCAGCAATGAGGATAATCCTCAAGTTATGGACCTAGTCCGTGTAATTGCTACCATCATCTTTCAACTTTGCTTTCTCAAGGAACGCATTAAAATTCAACGGAACAACAGCACGGGCCATCTATCTACAATCAACATAGACAAGCAAAATACTATCAGGTACTAAGTTCATGATAAATTTAAGTTCAATTAATCAAATTACTTAAGAACTCCCACTTAGATAGACATCCCTCTAATCATCTAAGTGATCATGTGATCCAAATCAACTAAACCATGTCCGATCATCACGTGAGATGGAGTAGTTTTCAATGGTGAACATCACTATGTTGATCATATCTACTATATGATTCATGCTCGACCTTTCGGTCTCAGTGTTCCGAGGCCATATCTGCATATGCTAGGCTCGTCAAGTTTAACCCGAGTATTCCGCGTGTGCAAAACTGGCTTGCACCCATTGTAGATGAACGTAGAGCTTATCACACCCGATCATCACGTGGTGTCTCGGCACGACAAACTTTGGCAACGGTGCATACTCAGGGAGAACACTTTTATCTTGAAATTTAGTGAGAGATCATCTTATAATGCTACCGTCAATCAAAGCAAAATAAGATGCATAAAGGATAAACATCACATGCAATCAATATAAGTGATATGATATGGCCATCATCATCTTGTGCTTGTGATCTCCATCTCCGAAGCACCGTCATGATCACCATCGTCACCGGCGCGACACCTTGATCTCCATCGTAGCATCGTTGTCGTCTCGCCAACTATTGCTTCTACGACTATCGCTACCGCTTAGTGATAAAGTAAAGCATTACAGGGCGATTGCATTGCATACAATAAAGCGACAACCATATGGCTCCTGCCAGTTGTCGATAACTCGGTTACAAAACATGATCATCTCATACAATAAAATATAGCATCATGCCTTGACCATATCACATCACAACATGCCCTGCAAAAACAAGTTAGACGTCCTCTACTTTGTTGTTGCAAGTTTTACGTGGCTACTACGGGCTGAGCAAGAACCGTTCTTACCTACGCATCAAAACCACAACGATAGTTCGTCAAGTTAGTGTTGTTTTAACCTTCTCAAGGACCGGGCGTAGCCACACTCGGTTCAACTAAAGTTGGAGAAACTGACACCCGCCAGCCACCTGTGTGCAAAGCACGTCGGTAGAACCAGTCTCGCGTAAGCGTACGCGTAATGTCGGTCCTGGCCGCTTCATCCAACAATACCGCCGAACCAAAGTATGACATGCTGGTAAGTAGTATGACTTGTATCGCCCACAACTCACTTGTGTTCTACTCGTGCATATAACATCTACGCATAAAACCAGGCTCGGATGCCACTGTTGGGGAACGTAGTAATTTCAAAAAAAATCCTACGCACACACAGGATCATGGTGATGCATAGCAACGAGAGGGGAGAGTGTGTCCATGTACTCTCGTAGACCGAAAGCGGAAGCGTTAGCACAACGCGGTTGATGTAGTCGTACGTCTTCCCGATCCGACCGATTCGAGTACCGAATGTACGGCACCTCCGAGTTCAGCACACATTCAGCTCGATGACGTCCCTCGAACTCCGGTCCAGCCGAGCTTTGAGGGAGAGTTCTGCCAGCACGACGGCGTGGTGATGGTGATGATGATGCTACTGACGCAGGGCTTCGCCTAAGCACCGCTACGATATTATCGAGGTGGAATATGGTGGAGGGGGGCACCGCACACGGCTAAGAGATCAAGAGATCAATTGTTGTGTCTATGGGGTGCCCCCTCCTCCTTATATAAAGGGGGGAAGGAGGAGAGGGCCGGCCAAGGGGAGGAGGCGCGCCCAAGGGGGGAAATCCTACTCCAAGTAGGATTCCCCCCTCTTTCCTAGTCCAAGTAGGAGAGGGGAAGGAAGGGGAGGAGAAGAAGAAGGAAAGGGGGGCGGCCCCCTAGTCCAATTTGGTTTGGGCTAGGGGGGCCGCGCGCCCCTAGCTGGCCGCCTCTCCTCTTCCACCACTTGGGCCCATGAGGCCCAATAACCCCCCCCCCTCGGGAGGTCCCGGTAACCTCCCGGTTTCTCTGGTATTTATCCGATAACCCCCGGAACTCATACGGTGTCCGAATATAACATTCCAATATATCAATCTTAATGTCTCGACCATTTCGAGACTCCTCATCATGTCCGTGATCACATCCGGGACTCCGAACTTCCTTCGGTACATTAAAACACAAAACTCATAATATCGATCGTCATCTAACTTTAAGCGTGCGGACCCTACGGGTTCGAGAACTATGTAGACATGACCGAGACACGTCTCTGGTCAATAACCAATAGCGGAACCTAGATGCTCATATTGGCTCCTACATATTCTACGAAGATCTTTATCGGTCAAACCGCATAACAACATACGTTGTTCCCTTTGTCATCGGTATGTTACTTGCCCGAGATTCGATCGTCGGTATCTCAATACCTAGTTCAATCTCGTTACCGGCAAGTCTCTTTACTCGTTCCGTAATACATCATCCCGCAACTAACTCATTAGTCACAATGCTTGCAAGGCTTATAGTGATGTGCATTACCGAGAGGGCCCAGAGATACCTCTCCGACAATCGGAGTGACAAATCCTAATCTCGAAATATGCCAACCCAACAAGTACCTTCGGAGACACCTGTAGAGCACCTTTATAATCACCCAGTTATGTTGTGACGTTTGGTAGCACACAGAGTGTTCCTCCGGTAAACGGGAGTTGCATAATCTCACAGTCATAGGAACATGTATAAGTCATTAAGAAAGCAATAGCAACATACTAAACGATCAAGTGCTAAGCTAACGGAATGGGTCAAGTCAATCACATTATTCTCCTAATAATGTGAGCACGTTAATCAAATGACAACTCATGTCCATGGCTACGAAACTTAACCATCTTCGATTAACGAGCTAGTCAAGTAGAGGCATACTAGTGACACTATGTTTGTCTATGTATTCACATATGTATTATGTTTCCGGTTAATACAATTCTAGCATGAATAATAAACATTTATCATGATATGAGGAAATAAATAATAACTTTATTATTGCCTCTAGGGCATATTTCCCTCACAACATTTTAATAATCACATGTTAAAGACCGTTTCAATCATAAAGAATTGGTCCAGAGCTCAAGGAAGAAGAAAGAGGTGATCAAGCAAGTTTACCGTGTTAAAAGAGATGGTCGTAAGAGTGCAACTTCAGATTTGATCTCAAATGAAAAAGAGCCAATTAAAGTGTTGACATTGGCTACAAAAGGCAATGAGACAAAGCAACCAATTATCTAGAGTCAAAGTGCCAAATCTGAAGAAAAGAAGTTGAGAGTGCATAAGGCCAAAAAGGAATTGCCATTGGTCAAAACAGAATCACAGCCCAGATGCCCACTCGGCTTATCGTATTGGCAAAAGAAGGAATTACAAAATCTTAGTGCACAAGAGCTGAGACAGAAGAACATGGCATGGGTTCCCAAGAGGGTCATTCATAACAAAAATGATGTGCATGCTTCTATTACAACAAGTACAATAAAAGTGAAGAAAGAGAAGAATGAAAGCGGAAAACAATTAAGCCGAAAGTGTGCATCATTCCATGAAAATCTTCGGTTAACACATCGTCCATATTCGTCAAACATGCCATTGATGTCTTTGCCATGGAATTCATCCCCAGGTATGATTGGTTACCCTCCATGGGCTTATTTTGATCCATGGATGCAACATAATTTTTTATGTTATGAAAGGGTATTACCAAATCACTATACATTTGATTAGTTATAAGTTGTTGCTGATCCAGAGGGCCGAAATACTTAATTTTTCATTTCATTTGTTTATTTCGGCTATACATGCTTTATTGGATGAAGTTTACATGGACCTTATGTTAGCGGCTGATATTTACCTATCGCCCTAAGAATATGTAAAAGTATGGCCGGTGTAGTATTCTAACATCGTCCTTAGTTCGATTGGAGAGCGAGACAAGTACTATGGAGATTATGTTTTGATAGTTGAATTCATAACAATGGCCACGGTGTTGGTGTTGTTTATATATCTCCATATAGTGTTGTTCTGTGAAGCCTCATACCTCTTAAAATATTTATTGCACAATAATCAAAGCCGAATATGCAATGTTATTCGGTTTGGAACTTTTGCCATATGTGCTAAACATATTGAGGCTTTCAGTGATTCGTTATGAGTAGTGCAACAAATATCCAATGGTTATCAATGTTTGGACGAATCACTTATAGTTTATCTCGAGGTATGTCTAGATGTAAATTTTACCTTGGGTTGTTCATATATCTAGACATGACAACTGAAGAGCAAATGAGTTGGCACAGCAAGTATCTGGCTACTATGTTGATCATGTTGTATTGCGTATATCTATCAATAGCCGATGCTTATTCTTGCCAACGTAGGTATGGCCAAACCAAAACCCACTGCTTCGGCTACTAATGAAGCTTTTATGCAGGCAAAGCAAGGATTGTAGGAAGTTCATTCTTGATTATCTGCAAAATCCTAGCGAAAGGGTGAATAATATGGTTTGGAGGATGGCTTTGAGATACATATCTATGGAATCTTATCATTGGATTGTTATATAAGTTGAGAAGTTTTCACCCAAGTTGCATCAAGAGGTTCAAACAAGCAACGACCGATATATGACTATCGCCCTTAGCATAAATCATGGCCGATAGATAATTATCGCCCTAAGAAATATAAATGGCCGATGGAGTGTTGACATCGTCCTTAGAACAAATACATTACAAATTATTTTTCGGCACATAAGTTTTGCCGAAAAACAGGGGGGCATGTGTTGACACCAGATTTTGGCATGGCCAAAAACATAGTTAAGAAGACCTCAAATGGAAAAGTTCTCAAGGTGAGAAAGTTTCATATCATCGAAAGGACAAACATTGATATTTGGGTCATAGCCATCCGATCTCATCTCTAAGGCCGAAGTTGTGTTCAAAGTACTGAGATTTTGTATACAGAACACTTTTCAGCTGATTACACCCTCAAGACGGCCCCATATGGAAAACTGGTCTACATGAATTGTCTTCATCTCGTCGAAATGATCGATTTTGATATAAAGATCGTCCCAATTCGAGGTCATATGCAAGAGCCCACACAGCGCGACCCTCCAGTGGGCAAAATATGACGCCCGGAACCAAACACACGTGTGGGTATGTCTAATGAGCTGCGTGAATATTTATTTTTTTGCGCGAACGATTTGGCACTGAATATGGCCTCAAATTGAAAAACGTTCCACACGAAAGTTGTTCTTCTCGTCGAAACGAGTAAATATGCTTTTGGGCGCATTTTCATCGGAGGTCGTTTACTGCCACAGAATTGACCCGTAAGGTGCAGCCAGGTTGTAAACCGAACAGTTTTGGAAAGTTCGGATTCCGAGTTGGACCCAAACTAGGGTTTTGGACGTGAATTATAACTTCTCCTTGCACGGGAAGTCCAGCCGCCGCTTATATACACGAGGGGTGATGGCCGATTGAAACAACAACACACAGTCGAACAAATCATCTACCACTTTTTACCTTACTTTTATCTCTCTCCCTTGTTCTTCTTCTTCCTCGTTCTTCGTCTGTTCTTCTTGTTGCAGGGCGGCGAATCTCGAGGCCCTAGAGGCGGCCAGGTCGACCTAGGGCAGCCCATAGCCGCCGCGCGCCCAGATGGAGTCCCTCCCGGGCGTGTGGGGTTTCGGGTCCTCAAGAGCACCCGCCGGATTGCCTATGTACCACGCTTCCGGCTAGGTCTCCTTCGACGTGAGCTGCGGTGCATCACCCCCGGCGTCGAGGGTACACGGTGACGTGTTCGTGTGCGAACAGCAGCACCACCATATTAAAAACCGTCTCGTGTTGTGCCACCTGGCTCATCAATTTGATAGATCATTTCACTTTTGTCGAATATCATAACTTGTTCTCGTGAAGACTTGCTTGCTTGTAACTGCAGCCATTCATCAACCTTTTCCGCATAATTCCTTTTTTCACCTATCCATTTTGCAGTCTCTTCGGAATGCCTCTGAAAGTACTCATTAAGCTTGAAGAAGGTATACTCCACTATTGCAGTCACCGGCAACAAACGAGCACCCTTGAGCACATTGTTGAAACATTCAACCAGCTTGCTCGTCATGTCGCCATATCGCCTACCTCCATCATCATGAGCGCGTGCCCACTTGTGCTTCTCGCTGAAATTCCTAATTAAAAATTCGTTTCCCCCTTCATTCACCGCTGCAATGAGTTTGTTGTACCGAGCATCGAAAGCATTGGTGGTGAAGGCCACACATACATGGGTAAGATCTTTGCTGAGCTCCTTGCTCTTACATGCCCGGTAAAAGTTGGCCACGAAATGCCTCATGCACCATCTGTGGTGAAGCTTTGGAAATCCTGGAATAACAATGTCCATTTCCTTGAGTATGCCATGGTGCCGGTCCGATATGATGCACACCTCCCTAGCCCCAATCACCTTGTGCCTAACATGACCCATGAACCACTCCCAGTTGTCTTGGTGCTCGGAAGGCACCAAAGCAAATGCCACTGGCAACACATTGTCCTTTGATGAGTGCGCCATTGCTACCATTAGTGTGCCCTTGTATCTACCGGTCAAGAATGTGCCATCTATAGACAAGACCGGTCGACAATGCTCAAATGCCTCCACACATTGTCCATAACTCCAGAAGGCATGGTGGAACACTCCCTCGTGATCATCGACCACATGAAACATGCCCGAGTTCCTATGTGCAATCGCGCCCAACAACCTCGGGAGCTGGTTGTATGCTTCTTCGTAACCACCATACAACATTCTAATAGCATTTGCCTTTGCCTTCCATGCCTTCCCATAGTTGACTTCATAACCAATTTGTTTTTCCACCGTCCACATGAGAAACCCCACTTTCACAGTGGGATCAACGGCTATGTCTTTCATCCATTTGTGTCCGAGATACTCAGATGTGAGTTGACGGTGTGCCTTTCGAAGTCGTTTCGATGGCGGTTTGCACCTGTGAGTGGAAACACAACTTCTTAACACCCATTCTTTGGTTTCTTTAAGCTTTATTGCACGAACCTTCCATGGGCATCCTTCTTGCTCACACTTCACGGTGTAACGCAACTTCATGTCGGACTGCTCAACATAAAATGGCCTATGGTTCCAAATGGCATAGTCAGACAACCAAAACTTCAGCATAGCCAAGCTCAGAAACTTCACTCCTTTCTTCAAATAAGCATTCTCGTCCTCGTTCTCCTCCCTTGGTTCGCCTGGATCCAGGCATGGTGTTGGTTCAATCGCCGCCATTCTCATTCCACCATCAACAACAGCTTTATGGACAAGGTTGAGATCTTGAAACAAGTGAGTTCTTTTTTCTAAGCCCGTCAGCTCAAAGTGGATTTGGTTTTCCTCCTTTGTGAATCCATCCTCATCCAACTCTTCCCCCAGACCTTCATCATCCGAGTCATACGCATATTGACGCCTAAAAGGCAACTCACGATCCATGTCCTTTTGCGTTATGTACGCATCCAAGTCACCAACATCATTACCATGAAACCCTTCCTCTTGCTCTTCATCGTCATCATGAGCATCTTCATCCTCATGAATTACTTTGTCACTAGCAATCACCTCAACTTCATTTGCTTGGCTAGTTGGTGGTTGGCTAGAAGCATTGGGGGCATACAACTCAACCTCATTTGCTTCACTAGATGGTAGACGCGGACGTGGTTGGAGATAAGCATTGGTGCATCAACCACAACCCTATGCTCAACACGTGGCACCATTGTCCTCTCAGTCATGTCATCCATTGGGGAAGAGACATGCCGGTTCAAATCAATTGTAAACCGAGGAGATTCAACCTTGGTGGCAAACAATTCAAGTGACTTGTCTTTCGATTGGGAAACTTTTTCCTTGTATACATCCCAATGCAAATCCGAGGTGATAGGCATACTTTTCATGCGAGATTTGGCTCCAACTCCAACATCATACCTTCCTATTAACTTAACATCAACATTGGTGTCCATCCATTTTAAGACATGTCTCACTTTTGCAAAAACATCCTCATAGCTAGGGCTTGTATAAAAAACCAATGGTTCCTCACCCGTGTCGGCATTGTTACTCAAGAATGCCTCCTTGTCCATGTAATGAACACTAACAAGTCTCTCCATCTAAAAACAACATGAATGCATTTGAGGCATCAATGAGAATTGGTGTTTATCCAAAAACATTTCATTATATCCAAATCATATCAACACTAAATTATTGGTGATGTCCACAAAGGTTTCATTAATTAACACACAATAAGCAAAGTTTACCCTAAACACTAACTAACCCTAACCCCCAATCTTTCTACTCAACAAGCAAATATTCCTACTACACACCATGCATATCACTATATTACCAAAGTTAACCAAGACATTCACACTAAATAAGGGGGGAAACATGAACTAGGGTTCCACCAACATGTAAAAAATGCAACCAAAATAACAAGATTTAACCCAAAAAAATTGGGTGATTTGGGAAAGATTACCACAAGCAACAAAGTGATGGAAAGATCCACCTAAGGGAAGCACCTTTTGGAGAGGATTTGAGGGGGAGCTTGAGGAGTGGGAGAGAGTGGGGGAGCAGCAAGTGTTCTTCAAGCTTGGCTTGGATTGGGGAAAGTGTGTGGGGTGGGTCCAACACATTCTCTCGTGGGGTTATCCACTTACCAGGGCCAGACGCCAGGAACCCTAGCGTCTGGGTCCTTTGCCACGCCAGCAGGTCAACGGGCAGGCGGGTCGTGCGGGCTAGGGGCCAGACGCCAGGGTGCATGGCCTCTCCCTTGCAACCCAGACGTCAGGGATGTTGGCGTCACAAAACAGGTTAGAATAATAAAAAATCTGAACTAGGTCAAATAGGGATTTTGTTAGCACAAAAGGTTAGAACAGGAATTTTGTCCGGTGGTGGTCAGCTACGGGCCGAACGGCGACGGCAGGTGTAATAGTTTCCACCGATACAGGCAACCGCGCGAGGGAGGCTGCCTTGACGGCTACGTGGGGGCGACAAATTGAATGGCGCAGCGCACAACCTCTAGACGCGCGTAGTGTGATGGCTGGTCGTGCGACCTTGCAGCAAAGGGGGGATCGAGCGGGTGCCTAGCTCATCGCTTTTACCCTTGGCATGTCCCCATTTTTCTACTACTAGTACCATTCAGGTTTTCTTCAGTTGTCATGTTTGCTAGTACTTTGTTATCTCACAGTTTTGATTTGTTTTAGCTGAAAGCACCATTTTGTAATTCCTTCTTTTGTTATGGCAACTTAACATATTTCCCCATTGCAATTATTTGGTCATGATTGATGTCATTTTAGTTCCATTCCACTAATAGTTATATGGCAGTGAGGTGATCATTGCATTTAGTAACTACTCCCTTCGTTTCTAAATATATGTTCTTTTAGAGATTTTTAGATATTTTAATGCGGACTGCATACGAATGTATATAGACATATTTTAGACTGTAGATTCATTTTGCTTTGTGTGTAGTCCATATTGAAATCTCTAAAGGGTCTTATATTTAGGAACGGCGGGAGCATCATTTTCATGAATAAGGTGATCCATAAATGAAAACATTTTTGCCATGGTAAACATATCATGTGTTGATGATACGTCATTTTTGCGGTGTTTTTGCCATGAAAAGTAAAATATTCTTTTTGCCATGGCAACTTAAGATGTGTTTTTTGCCATGGAAATTTGGAGTTATATTCACACGTCAATTAACACTTGCCATGGCAACTTAACATGTGTTGCCATGGAAAGTGTAGATGTTTTTCCCACACGTTGACCATGGCAAATTGGCAATTATAGCCATATTACAGCTTAAGTTGTTTTTCGATGGCAACTTTTTAAAGATGAATTTTTGCCATAGCAAAGTTGTATTTTCTGACCATGGCATTTTTTTGTTTGACCCACGGCAAATTCTTTTTCGAACCATGGCAAATTTACTTCACACTTCACCTTTTTTTAACCATGGCAAAGTTATTTGTGACCATGGCAATTTTGTTAGAGACCATCGCAAATTTAGTATATTTGGCCATGGCAAATTTACTCATTTTTAACTATGGACAAAGTTTCTCCTATGACCATGGTAAATTTACCTTTTGAAACACGACAATTTACTTTCATTTCTTAGGGGAAATTTTGCTTTTTATGAACTATGGCAATTTTCACTAACCGATCCAAATTAGTTAACTAGACCATTGTAGTTTTTAAGTAGCACGGCTATTTTAATTATATTTTTAGACCATGGAAAAGTAAGCAATTAACTATGGGAAAATTTGTTTCAATGAACCATGGCAAATTAAGCAATTGACCATGTCAAATTTAGTTTATGGATCATGGAAAATTTTAGTAATTGAGCATGGCAAATTTAGTTTATGGATCATGGCAAACTTAGTTTCATGTATCATAGCAAATTAAGTTTATTGCCCATGGCAATTTTATTGTTCTCATGATAATATTTTAAAAAATCAAAACCTTTTGGCAATTTAGTTGTTACTTTCTTATTTGAGCATCATGGCAAACTATTGTTATGCCTCATGGAATTTTTAGTGTATGGACCATGGCAAATTTTTGGATAATTTTCATTTTTAATTTAAACCTTGGCAAATTTATTTATTTTTAGCACAACAAATGTTTTTTGGGTTATTTTTCATACATGGAAAATTTCTCATAAAAAACATGAAAATTAAAATTAAAATACCATAGGATTTTTTATTTATGAATCTGCCATCGCAATTTTTTGTTCATTTTTTTTTTCTTTTGCTCATTCTATATTTTCCCATGATAAGTTTTGCCATGTCATTGTTCTGAACTTATTATTTTACCATGGCAATTCTAGAAATTTGCCATGTGATCATTATCGGTGTTGTTGTTAGAATATTACTTTTTATGAAGCTTGGCATTTTGTTTGGCTGACAACATAACAATTTTCCCCTGGTAAATTTTGGCTCAGTTTTGTCTAATTTTTTGCTTAGATAATTAGTGAGAGAACTCCACAGTATAAATCAGAGTTCACAAAAGTCTCGGTTTTTGTGTAGCTATTCAAAATGAGGTAAAGTTTTTTGTTTGGACCTTCTTTTGCAGTATAAATCAGAATTGAGAAAAATATGTGTCATGGCAATTTTGTTGGATTTTGTCTAGCTATTAAAAATGAGGCCCAAACAAGAATTTTTAAGTGTTGACGTGTGACAGAAAAATATTGGGCCATTTCGGCCTAATTCGAGACTGTTAAGGCCCAGTCGGAGTATGTTTTTGTCTTGCAGGGGGACTGCTCGCGCGGGGGCCTGGGGCGATTTCGGGGGTCCCATGTAGTTGTCACGTCAGGGGTTCGTGCTACAAGTAGATCGTATTGAATGATTTCGTTCAATTTTTCGCTCCACCCCTGGCGAACCTTTCGTTCGGTCCGGAAGATCTCCAAACCGAACGTCATGTGGACAACGGGGTCCCTTTTTTGCGGGGATTTTCTGTTACAGGTATTGGCCTCTCTTTCCCTTAAAAAGGTGTATTGGCTTCTCTTTCACTACATTGCTTATGTATACATGCATGACTGATCTGTTATACTGGAATTGCGCGGTGCTGTAGTTGACAGCGTCCATCGCATTGAAGTAGAGCCAAGGCGGGACATGCTCTGTTATACGGGAACGGCGTACAGGTGCGGGAGGACGACCAGTACGTCACATGCAAAATACATGTAGTCTCATACATAAACGTCGCTCCGGTGGGCGTCTGGTCCTTATAAACTAACCATGGTGGTGCCCATGGTGGACAAAACAGTTGCGAGAGTGGAGCCTTAGCAAGGAAAGCTATTAGCATCCGGTGGGCGTCTAGTCCTTATAAACGATTGCCTGACAAACATCCCAATGTTCGTTATGGTCTTTTATCTCCTTCAAGACGGAATTCATGCGAAATTAAATAAAGTATGATCCCGTTTTTTCTGGGCGAAAGAAAACGGAAAGCAGAAGTACCACATGGTTGGTTGGGAGAATATTTGTGAACCTAAGGAGAGAGGTGGGCTAGGGGTAATCAATACCAAAAATGAACTGGTGTCTCATGACTAAGTGTGCATGGAAAATTCTAATCGGCCAGGGTGGCTTATGGCTAGATATTTTCAAGCAAAAGTATTTGACAGAGGTAGGGGTGGAATTCAGAAGGAACACTAAATTGTCATAGTTTGCGAGGGACGTCAAGAACTACAAACTCTTATCCGATTAGGGACTAGGTTTATCGTGCATAATGGCAAGGCCACATGTTTTTGGTTGGACATGTGGTGTGAGGATGGGCGTCTCCAGGACAGCTTCCCGGCACTTTTTGCGATAGCCGAGAACCAAATGCAAAAGTGGCTGATAGCTGGCGGCAGGGGCAATGGGCACCACGATTCCGGTGACCCTTAGGGGACCTAGAAGCCACCAGGTGGGAAGACTTGCGCACTAAATTGAGAGGGTACCACCCTTACTCCTGAGAAGGATGAGGTCATGTGGCGATTAGAGCCGTCCGGACAATTCTCCACAGGATCCTTGTATAAGGACATCTTCAAGTCCACGACTCCATGCGACTTGGCCAAGTTGTGGGGAGCACGACTGCCATTCAAAATCAAGATCTTCTTGTGGCAAGTCGCCCGCTAAAATCACAAGTGGGGATCAGGTGCAAAAACAGCATGGCCGGGCGATGACAAATGCATCTGGTGTGGGGAGAGTGAAGACCGGGATCATATTCTATTTCGATGCATTTTGGCTCGATTTATGTGGAGTGCAGTTTGTTCGGCAACGTGTTCTGCGTGGAACCCAAGCGGGTTCTCAGATTTTTACCGTCCTGCAGCAGCCACTACCGAGAGGGATAAGAGGATTACATGGCTAGGGTTTGGGGCGCTTGCGTGGTATCTTTGGACTACCCGAAACAAAGCATAGATAGAGGGAGTATTTATCAGGCATCCAGCTGATATGCTATATAAAATGGTGTCTTTCTTACGGCTATGGAAGCTTCTGGCAAAGCAACGGGACAAAGGACTCGTGGAGGAGCTCGTCACAAGGGTGCGAGCCATATGCACTGAGCTACGACGATTGACATAGGGACACCACCGACATACCTCTGCATGTCGCCCTTAGCAACCTCGAGAGCGAACAATGTGTTACCCGCCTTTACTAGCGCTGCGCCGCTATGTATCCGCCTTCGGGCTTGTATCCTCCGTGTTCTTGTACTTTTCGCTATGTCTTCTGTACCTTGGACCTGGCCATTTGGCGGGCTTGTTGGATCAGTAAGGGTCTCAGTTTAAGGCCGGGCAAGTATGATGTCTACTACGCAACCTTCTCCTTGTAGACGTTGTTGGGCCTCCAAGTGCAGAGATTTGTAGGACAGTAGCAAATTTCACTCAAGTGGATGACCTAAGGTTTATCAATCCGTGGGAGACGTAGGATGAAGATGGTCTCTCTCAAACAACCGTGCAACCAAATAACAAAGAGTCTCTTGTGTCCCCAACACACCCAATACAATGGTAAATTGTATAGGTGCACTAGTTCGGCGAAGAGATGGTGATACAAGTGCAATATGGATGGTAGATATAGGTTTTTATAATCTGAAAATATAAAAACAGCAAGGTAACTAATGATAAAAGTGAGCGTAAATGGTATTGCAATGCGTTGAAACAAGGCCTAGGGTTCATACTTTCACTAGTGCAAGTTCTCTCAACAATAATAACATAATTGGATCATATAACTATCCCTCAACATGCAACAAAGAGTCACTCCAAAGTCACTAATAGCGGAGAACATACGAAGAGATTATTGTAGGGTACGAAACCACCTCAAAGTTATTCTTTCCGATCGATCTATTCAAGAGTTTGTACTAGAATAACACCTTAAGACACATATCAACCAAAACCCTAATGTCACCTAGATACTCCAATGTCACCTCAAGTATCCGTGGGTATGATTATACGATATGCATCACACAATCTCAGATTCATCTATTCAACCAACACAAAGTACTTCAAAGAGTGCCCCAAAGTTCCTACCGGAGAGTCAAGACGAAAACGTGTGCCAACCCCTATGCATAGGTTCATGGGCGGAACCCGCAAGTTGATCACCAAAACATACATCAAGTGGATCACGTGATATCCCATTGTCACCACAGATAAGCACGACAAGACATACATCAAGTATTCTCAAATCCTTAAAGACTCAATCCGATAAGATAACTTCAAAGGGAAAACTCAATCCATTACAAGAGAGTACAGGGGGAGAAACATCATAAGATCCAACTATAATAGCAAAGCTCGCGATACATCAAGATCGTATCACCTCAAGAACACGAGAGAGAGAGAGAGAGAGAGAGAGAGAGAGAGAGATCAAACACATAGCTACTGGTGCATACCCTCAGCCCCGAGGGTGAACTACTCCCTCCTCGTCATGGAGAGCGCCGGGATGATGAAGATGGCCACCGGTGAGGGATCCCCCCTCCGGCAGGGTGTCGGAATAGGGTCCCGATTGGTTTTTGGTGGCTACAGAGGCTTGCGGCGGCGGAATTCCCGATCTATTCTGTTCTCCAATGTTTTTAGGGTATATGGACATATATAGGCGAAAGAAGTCGGTCAGGGGAGCCACGAGGGGCCCACGAGGGTGGAGGGCGTGCCCAGGGGGGTGGGCGCGCCCCCCTGCCTCGTGCCTTCCTCGTTGCTTCCCTTATGTACACTCCAAGTCTTCTGGATTGCTTCCGTTCCAAAAATAACTCTCCCGAAGGTTTCATTCCGTTTGGACTCCATTTGGTATTCCTTTTCTGCGAAACACTGAAACAAGGGAAAAACATAAACTGGCACTGGGCTCTGGGTTAATAGGTTAGTCCCAAAAATAATATAAAAGTGTAAAATAAAGCCCATAAACATCCAAAACTGATAATATAATAGGATGGAACAATAAAAAATTATAGATACGTTGGAGACGTATCAACATCCCCAAGCTTAATTCCTGCTCGTCCTCGAGTAGGTAAATGATAAAAACAGAATTTTTGATGTTGAATGCTACCTAACATATTTATCCATGTAATCTTCTTTATTGTGGCAAGAATATTCAGATCCATAAGATTCAAAACAAAAGTTTAATATTGACATGAAAATAATAATACTTCAAGCATACTAACAAAGCAATCATGTCTTCTCAAAATAACATGGCCAAAGAAAGTTATCCCTACAAAATCATATAGTCTGGCTATGCTCTATCTTCATCACACAAAATATTTAAATCATGCACAACCCCGATGACAAGCCAAGCAATTGTTTCATAATTTTGATGTTCTCAAACTTTGCAATCTTCACGCAATACATGAGCGTGAGCCATGGACATAGCACTATAGGTGGAATAGAATGGTGGTTGTGGAGAAGACAAAAAGGAGAAGATAGTCTCACATCAACTAGGCGTATCAACGGGCTATGGAGATGCCCATCAATAGATATCAATGTGAGTGAGTAGGGATTGCCATGCAACGGATGCACTAGAGCTATAAGTATATGAAAGCTCAACAAAAGAGACTAAGTGGGTGTGCATCCAACTTGCTTGCTCACGAAGACCTAGGGCATTTTGAGGAAGCCCATCATTGGAATATACAAGCCAAGTTCTATAATGAAAGATTCCCACTAGTATATGAAAGTGACAACATAGGAGACTCTCTATCATGAAGATCATGGTGCTACTTTGAAGCACAAGTGTGGTAAAAGGATAGTAGCATTGCCCCTTCTCTCTTTCTCTCATTTTTTATTTTTATTTTTTTGGGCCTTCTCTCTTTTTTTGGCCTCTTTTTTTCTTTTCTTTTTTATTTTTCGTCCGAAGTCTCATCCCGACTTGTGGGGGAATCATAGTCTTCATCATCCTTTCCTCACTGGGACAATGCTCTAATAATGATGATCATCACACTTTATTTACTTACAACTCATGAATTACAATTCGATACTTAGAACAAAATATGACTCTATATGAATGCCTCCGACGGTGTACCGGGATGTGCAATGACTCATTAATGACATGTATGAAAGAATTATGAACGGTGGCTTTGCCACAAATACGATGTCAACTACAGGATCATGCAAAGCAACATGACAATGATGAAGCGTGTCATAATAAACGTAACGGTGGTAAGTTGCATGGAAATATATCTCGGAATGGCTATGGAAATGCCATAATAGGTAGGTATGGTGGCTGTTTTGAGGAAGGTATATGGTGGGTGTATGATACCGGCGAAAGGTGCGTGGTATTAGAGCGGCTAGCAATGGTGGAAGGAAGAGAGTGTGTATAATCCATGGACTCAACATTAGTCATAAAGAACTTACTTGTTGCAAAAATCTACGAGTTATCAAAGAAAAGTATTATGCGCATGCTCCTAAGGGGATAGATCGGTAGGAAAGACCATCGCTCGTCCCCGACCGCCACTCATAAGGAAGACAATAAATAAATAAATCATGCTCCGACTTCATCACATAACGGTTCACCATACGTTCATGCTATGGGAATCACAAACTTTAACGCAAGTATTTCTCTAATTCACAACTACTCAACTAGCATGACTCTAGTATCACCATCTTCATATCTCAAAACAATGATAAAGAATCAAACTTCTCATAGTATTCAATGCACTTATTATGAAAGTTTTTATTATATCCTCTTGGATGCCCATCATATTAGGACTAAATTCATAACCAACGCAAATTACCATGCTGTTTAGGACTCTCAAAATAATATAAGTGAAGCATGAGAGTTCATCTATTTCTTCAAAATAAAACCACTGCCGTGCTCTAAAAGATATAAGTGAAGCACTAGAGCAAATGACAAACTACTCCGAAAGATATAAGTGAAGAGCAATGAGTAGTCGAATAATTATGTAACTATGTGAAGACTCTCTAACATTTAAGAATTTCAGATCTTGGTATTTTATTCAAACAGCAAGCAAAACAAAAGAAAATAAAATGACGCTCCAAGCAAAACACATATCATGTGGTGAATAAAAATATAGCTCCAAGTAAAGTTACCGATGAACGAAGACGAAAGAGGGGATGCCTTCCGGGGCATCCCCAAGCTTAGGCTCTTGGTTGTCCTTGAATATTACCTTGGGGTGCCTTGGGCATCCCCAAGCTTAGGCTCTTGCCACTCCTTATTCCATAGTCCATCGAATCCTTACCCAAAACTTGAAACTTCACATCACAAAACTCATAAGAAAATCTAGTGAGCTCCGTTAGCGAAAGAAAACAAAACACCACTTCAAGGTACTGTAATGAACTCATTCTTTATTTGCATTGGTGTTAAATATACTGTATTCCAACTTCTCTATGGTTTATAAACTATTTTACTAGCCATAGATTCATCAAAATAAGCAAACAACACACGAAAAACAAAATCTGTCAAAAACAGAACAGTCTGTAGTAATCTGTAACTAACGCAAACTTCTGGAACTCAGAAAAATCTACCAAAATAGGAAGACCTAGATAATTTGTTTATTGATCTACTGCAATTGGAATCAGTATTTTATCACGTTCTGGTGATTTTTAACAATTGTTTTCGTGAACAGAAAGTTTCTGGAATTTTCAGCAAGATCAAATAACTATCATCCAAGAAGATCCTATAGGTTTAACTTGGCACAAACACTAATTAAAACATAAAACCACATCTAACCAGAGGCTAGATAGATTATTTATTCCTAAACAGAACCAAAAAGCAAGAAACTAAAATAAAGTTGGGTTGCCTCCCAACAAGCGCTAACGTTTAACGCCCCTAGCTAGGCATGATGATTTCAATGATGCTCACATAAAAGATAAGAATTGAAACATAAAGAGAGCATCATGAAAAATATGACTAGCACATTTAAGTCTAACCCACTTCCTATGCATAGGGATTTTGTGAACAAACAACTTATGGGAACAATAATCAACTAGCATAGGAAGGCAAAACAAGCATAACTTCAAAACTTTAAGCACATAGAGAGGAAACTTGATATTATTGCAATTCCTACAAGCATATATTCCTCCCTCATAATAACTTTCAGTAGCATCATGAATGAATTCTACAATATAACCATCACATAAAGCATTCTTTTCATGATCTACAAGCATATAATTTTTATTACTCTCCACATAAGCAAATTTCTTCTCATGAATAATAGTGGGAGCAAACTCAACAAAATAATTATCATGTGAGGCATAATCCAATTGAAAACTAAAATCATGATGACAAGTTTCATGGTTATCATTATTCTTAATAGCATACAAGTCCTCACAATAATCATCATAGATAGCAACTTTGTTCTCATAATCAATTGGAACCTCTTCCGAAATAGTGGATTCATCACTAAATAAAGTCATGACCTCTCCAAATCCACTTTCATCAATATAATCATCATAAATAGGAGGCATGCTTTCATCATAATAAATTTGCTCATCAAAACTTGGGGGACAAAAAATAGCATCTTCATCAAACATAGCTTCCCCAAGCTTGTGGCTTTGCATATCATTAGCATCATGGATATTCAAGGAATTCATACTAACAACATTGCAATCATGCTCATCATTCACATATTTAGTGCCAAACATTCTAATGCATTCTTCTTCTAGCACTTGAGCACAATTATCGGAATCCTTATTTTCACGAAATACATTAAAAAGATGAAGCATATGAGGCACCCTTAATTCCATTTTTTGTTTTATTTTATAGACTAAACTAGTGATAAAACAAGAACCAAAAAGATTCGATTGCAAGATCTAAAGATATACCTTCAAGCACTCACCTCCCCTACAACGGCGCCAGAAAAGATATACCTTCTACTACGCAACCTTTCCTTGTTGGGCCTCCAAGTGCAGAAGTTTGTAGGGCAGTAGCAAATTTCCCTCAAGTGGATGACCTAAGGTTTATCAATCCGTGGGAGGCATAGGATGAAGATGGTCTCTCTCAAACAACCCTGCAACCAAATAACAAAGAGTCTCTTGTGTCCCCAACACACCCAATACAATGGTAAATTGTATAGGTGCACTAGTTCGGCGAAGAGATGGTGATACAAGTGCAATATGGATGATAGATATAGGTTTTTGTAATCTGAAAATATAAAAACAGCAAGGTAACTAATGATAAAAGTGAGCGTAAATGGTATTGCAATGCGTTGAAACAAGGCCTAGGGTTCATACTTTCACTAGTGCAAGTTCTCTCAACAATAATAACATAATTGGATCATATAACTATCCCTCAACATGCAACAAAGAGTCACTCCAAAGTCACTAATAGCGGAGAACAGACGAAGAGATTATTGTAGGGTACGAAACCACCTCAAAGTTATTCTTTTGGATCGATCTATTCAAGACTTCGTACTAGAATAACACCTTAAGACACATATCAACCAAAACCCTAATGTCACCTAGATACTCCAATGTCACCTCAAGTATCCGTGGGTATGATTATACGATATGCATCACACAATCTCAGATTCATCTATTCAACCAACACAAAGTACTTCAAAGAGTGCCCCAAAGTTCCTACCGGAGAGTCAAGACGAAAACGTGTGCTAACCCCTATGCATAGGTTCATGGGCGGAACCTGCAAGTTGATCACCAAAACATACATCAAGTGGATCACGTGATATCCCATTGTCACCACAGATAAGCACGGCAAGACATACATCAAGTATTCTCAAATCCTTAAAGACTCAATCCGATAAGATAACTTCAAAGGGAAAACTCAATCCATTACAAGAGAGTAGAGGGGGGTAAACATCATAAGATCCAACTATAATAGCAAAGCTCGCGATACATCAGGATCGTATCACCTCAAGAACACGAGAGAGAGAGAGATCAAATACATAGCTACTGGTACATACCCTCAGCCCCGAGGGTGAACTACTCCCTCCTCGTCATGGAGAGCGCCGAGATGATGAAGATGGCCACCGGTGAGGGATCCCCCCTCCGGCAGGGTGCCAGAACAGGGTCCCGATTGGTTTTCGGTGGCTACAGAGGCTTGCGGTGGCGGAACTCCCGATCTATTATGTTCTCCGATGTTTTTAGGGTATATGGACATATATAGGCAAAAGAAGTCGGTCAGGGGAGCCACGAGGGGCCCATGAGGGTGGAGGGCGCGCCTCCTGCCTCGTGCCTTCCTCGTTGCTTCCCTTACATACACTCCAAGTCTTCTGGATTGCTTCCGTTCCAAAAATAACTCTCCCGAAGGTTTCATTCCGTTTGGACTCCGTTTGATATTCCTTTTCTACGAAATACTAAAACAAGGGAAAAAACAGAAACTGGCACTGGGCTCTGGGTTAATAGGTTAGTCCCCAAAATAATATAAAAGTGTAAAATAAAGCCCATAAACATCGAAAACAGATAATATAATAGCATGGAACAATCAAAAATTATAGATACGTTGGAGACGTATCAAAGCGCCTCTTTTCTAATAAACGTCGCTCCGGATAATTTGTTCAATCGATACTTAACTCTTTGGTTCAGAGCACTTTGATTCTTTGGCCACATGGCTTGGGTACGTGATGCCTTTCTATGTGATGTTTTCTATTCAGAAGAGTGTGGAAATTTAATTCATTCTGAAGCACCACCAAGTGCTCATTTCAACCATTTGGTACTCTTTATACACTTGTCCCGAATTACTTGTCTTAGATTTATCTAGATACAGATGTAGGGATGTAAGTACATCTGTACCTAGACAAATCTAATACAAGTAATTTGGGACGAAGGTAAAACTATCCAAAAGCTTTTATGAAGATGGATTTTTCTTCGATTCTTGTTGTGCCATCTGCCATACATAGATCATCTTTCTCTACTATCTGATTCTTCCCATGTAGATGTTGGGGAGAATTTTCCTTGAATTGTTGAACAATTATAATCTACCTAGTGTAATCTTCTTCCCGTGTAGTGTAATCTCTGAATGATGCTGGTTTAAGATAAGACGAAAATCTACGTTGAACAATGATGCTAGTCTAAATCCAATGTTGTGTAGTCTCTGAATCTTCCCACGTAGATACATAGATATCATTGTGCATGGTTCACCTAGGTTGTGACTGTTATATAATAAATTTCAATCAAATATCCATCGCTACTCCAAGCCTATGATATTATCTTTGCTCAAGTTATTATTACTGCCGTTGTTACACTTGTTACAAAACTACTACTTTTACTGTTACCGTTGCCCTACTGTTTCCACTGCTATCATATTACTGTGCTATAATAAATTGCTACAAGGAAGTGACTTCTCAGGTGTAGTCGAATTGACAACTCAAATACTGAGGCTTATAAATATTTTTTGGCTCCTGTATGTGAAATCAATAAATTTGGGTGAAATACCACCATCAGAGACTGTTGCGACCCCCTATACTTGTGGGTCATCACACTACTAGGGCCAA
The DNA here is from genome assembly GCF_018294505.1 of Triticum aestivum. Classification (NCBI taxonomy): domain Eukaryota; kingdom Viridiplantae; phylum Streptophyta; class Magnoliopsida; order Poales; family Poaceae; genus Triticum; species Triticum aestivum. Next base: position 47,663,405 of record NC_057805.1, read on the forward strand.
ATCATCGGATCCGGGGGCTTGGCGTACATGCCCTGAAAATTTGACATGAATTCGATTTCTAGGCTATCCCATGTACCAATCGAGTTCGGCGGTAAGGTGTGTAGCCAGTGCCAAGAAGATCCTTTCAACATTAAAGGAAGATATTTTATGAAGGATATTATTATTCACTATTCACTAAATATGGATGGTTTTATTCCTGGCAATTAATAGTAGATGATAAGCCGCCAGCTCAACGCAATTAATCATTACTAAACATAGATCAAATTGGTTGGCTATATATATACAAACATATAGCAGTTAGCAAGTATACCGTTGTCGACCATATGCAAAAAAAAATCCTTACAAACTAAAACTACTCATATTAGCAAGGATAAAGCTTATATTACCATGGACAGAGGCAAGGTGATTATGCTTGTGATGGTCATCCTTCCATGCCTCATAATATTTTCTCAGGGTGAGTACCCAAAAATAATGAGTTGAACTTCTCGTAAAGATATTGGTTAATCTTATATGATCTTGGGAAAAAATCCCATTGAGAACCATCACTAAGTTATTTTGAAATTTTGTATAAATTTTTGTAATACCTAATTGAATGAGAACACACTTATTTGCATATGCAGCTCAAGCAACTGATCAGCTGGATAGCGGTAAGATCGAGTTATGCATATGCCCAGAGAAAGATCCACCTGCCCAAATGGTTTGTGCTTCTGTTGTGCACTGGAGCAAGAACGTTGCTCTAGGACTAGGAAAGAATGCATTTGTGAACCTGGTTGCCACCAACCTCCTTCAGATGCAACCTACCCCCGTCCCCTCTCTTTGCCTTAAAACACTGTTTCAGATTGTTGTGATGAAAAGTATTGTCATGAATATCTTGGAGTAAAGAAATAAGTTATAATCATCACATGGTTAGCTTTATGTTCCTTTGGATTGAATTGATATATAGTCATATTCTTATGTTTCCAAAGTGTAGCATGGGCTATATATGCCATGAACTACTGGGAGTATGAACTTTTTAAGGTATATTTTTGTGATTGGCAAAAAAGTACTAACCATTCTAGCAGAAGACCGTTGCACTAGGACCATGGAGAATGATAAAAAAGGTTAAGCTCTTGACCGTGGCTTCTCATTTGCGATCTTCCATCGTGCCCTCCCTTGGAAAATAAATTAGATATATGGGTACGTTATACATTGACTTTGAGCGGTACTCCTTCTGTTCCATAATTATTGCCCTGGTCTTAGTTCAACTAGAACTAAGACCACGATAATAATTATGGAACGGAGGGAGTGCAAGGCTAAATATTTTCTGTATGGATACATTTTTTTATTCATGCAAAATGTGTGGATGGAGTTCTTTATCATCTGCTCGCCCCGGGCTTAAGCCCAAATAGGGGTTTTGACTGGATTCCTTTCATGTAAATTCTGTGCGACGGAGCCGGATTTTGTTTGAAGCACTGTTTAAACTTATAAATAGAATGTCACAAAAGCAAAATTTCCTACAAGCAAGAACTCATTTGGAATCCTGCATATATTCTCTATGTTTCGAACACACCCTTATAGGTTGAACTCTAATTGTGCTACTACCACACTCTAATTTCTGAATCTAGAACACCATCAAAAGAATATATATTCCTTTTTGCAAAAAAAAGAACATATATTCCTTTTCGCAAAAAAAGAATATATATTCCTACCAATTAAAACAACGCGGAAAAATACATTTACTAACGTCCTCACTCCTTCAGACTAACATCTTTTTTGCATATATCAAGGTTTGAGATTCTAACCGGGCCTGCCATCCGGTGTCAGACTACCCATCTTGTGTCGACAATGGGTCATTTGAGTACATTGAGCGAATTTTTAGAACTTGGGGGCATCCTAAAATATAATCTGTCCTATCAGATTCAGACTAAAATTTTAAGCAGCGCATAGGATGGGATATGGAACACAGCAATGTACATCTTATGACGTGCCTTGATGCAGTCTGGTCAATCAGCACTCATGTAGGAGTATTAGACGGCATTAGAGTCAGAAGTAGAGTTCAATATTTCCTCTCAAGTTCGACACTAGAAATTCGTTGAGCAAACACCCAGTAGCCTAAACGGACACACATAAAGTAGTTCAGGAGTGGACGCACATAAACACCGAGCAGCCTAAATCGAGCTGCCCTTTTTAATATGTGGCACCCCAGCTCAGAGAAATCGAAACGCCCCATATTCTAGCCCAGAGATCGAGGTGAAGTCTTCTGAACTATGGCAATACTTAGAATAGAACAAACCAGCTTTCTATTACAACACGAATATGAATACAAGGTCTCCGATATTATAATGAATAATATCGGCACGACGACGCTACGCCAACCACAGTTGCTCTATGCAAGCTGCATAACAACTTGAGGCAGCTGAACCTCTACTGGCAGCGGAACAACGAACGACGATGATGGACTCCAATCCGCAGGGACTCTGGCTGGAACGTTTATCCTAGCTCATGAACACAGGAACCACACCAAACAAGCAAGCAATCCAGGCACGACCTGCAAACTGGCATGACACGCTAGGTCAGTACATTGAATGTACTTGCAAGCTCACAATAACCAAAAGCAATCAAGACAGACAATAGCATGGCATTAGCAGATTAAAGCAATCACGAACATGATACATGGCATACAACAGGTGAACATGATACGGCTAGAACAAGCATAGCATGAGCATATGAACATGATGATACTACATGCAACATGATGACACTATTATGCACCAATTTACTCTGCTCGGGTTACCTCGTAACCATCACATGCATACGCTTACCATCACGGACATCATACGATCATCTCAGGATCCAATCAAGCTTGGTACTACAATACCGTAGTAATCATTACATGACCACAAGGAGCTTGATCTTTACCCTTGACTCTCGCATAACACCACAAATATCCAACAACTCGGTATCCTCGATACCACAGTGATCCTCTCACGATCACATAAATATCAACCAACCTCGGCATCCGCGATACCTCCGTGATCATCTCACGAGCACAACCAATTTCTTTCTCATCCTTGACCAGGGTTGTTATTAAGCACATTATTATTATTACTATTGACCCATAGTGTGACCGACTAAGAATTGGGCCCTTATCCGCGGGCGCGGCTATCGATAGATTTAACACACACCCTGCAGAGGTTAGTACACTGTACCCACACCACGGAACCCATGGCCTCGCACTCCCATTCGGGTGGACCAATGGTGTTCCGACAAAACCGATCCATTGCCCATGACACTCTCCCAGCCACTCCGACCAACTCCCCTCTAGGCTAAGTCATGGGTGGCCCCGATGTCTACCAAAGACATCCAACGGCCACCGTCGTGGCAAAACAATCAACGGTCCCAAACGGGGACAAGGTATACCAATCACAACAACGGGCACACAAGGCTTATGTCCGCCTACCTGATCAGGGTAGAGCGCACCCATAACCTTCCCTCATTGGAGGCACCAGTTAGAGGCATGACAATAGACCCAGTTAAGACCTTCCCATAAAAGGCAAATGTGGTTGCACTGGTCAGCTCGACTTGGTGACACCATGACTCAGCCAACAGTTGTTCAAGTTCATTATCATCCAGTCAAACTTGAGTGCAATGAGCTGAGCCATAATAAAATAACATGATGCAACTATAATGCATGATATCAACATAAGCATGGGGGTGCAACATAACCATCGAGCATAACAACAACAATAAATCATATCTCCGAATGAGCATGGCATACTGACGAGCCTGAATATCACAAGTATAAAACTATTCATAGCAAACATGACCACTAGCATCAATAATAAATACCAAGCAAGAACATGTCAATAATACTACCAAGTAAGCGTGTACCCAACTAGATGCAACGGATCATGCATAACAACGGTACTAGATAACAGACCATAAGCATGCACCAGAACGAACATCACTACTACCAGCATGTACTACTACTACCAAGCATGACATGTGAACATAATACTAGCAAGTAGTACAAAATAACAAGATGCATCGGAACATAGCATGAAGGTGGATATCAATCCACGAGCAAAACCGAAACAACGACAGTAGTAGCAAACAAGCAGGCATATAACAGGCAAACTTTTATTAAATATTCAATTATAAACCATAATTACTGCATGGCTATCATGCAAGTGGCCGTTGTGGCTTGCCTGGGGGTGACGGAGACTCCGGGAAGAAGTGCGGTGAAGCCGCGGAACGAAACGCTGGACGGTTCTCTCTCGGAGGGGGCTGATTGGAAGCAAGGGCAAAATGGTCATTTTCACTGTGGTACCACCTAGTGAAAATGTAACCAACAGCAAGATCTTGACGAGATGAAGAAGTGAGCGTTGGTTTCACCTCGATCGGAGTTACGGTTGCGGAGTTATGAGGTGATGAAGATCAGGGACTAATCTATGAATATTTCTCCTACAAACAAGTCCCTGGAAAAGAAAACAGAAAGCGCCTTTAGGTAGAACACGTCTTCTGAAGAAGAAAGCGTACTTTCTGTCGAAGTGGATTTCGCACAAGAGGAAAGTAATATGCTTTCTTTTAACGTAAACGCATTTCAAGAAAACGTGTCCAGTTACTCTGTTGGGCCCGGGCCTAGAGCCAATGACACGTGGGGCCCAGGGGACAGGGGAGGGGCCGATACAAGCTCGTCTTCTTCCTCTCGTTCCCCCACGAGGGAACAGAGGAGAAGCCAGGCAGGGCAGGGGCGCGCTGCAGCGAAGGGGCCGGCCGGCTCCGGCGATCCCCGGCCCGGCTGAGGGCACTGCCGGGACCGCAGGGCTGTGGCGCGTCCGTTCAGAGGGAAAAGGAGTGCCGGAAGGAGTGGGGTGGAGGGGAGACCGCGAAGACGGGAGGCAACAGAGAGCTTCGGGCGGCGGCGCTGGCCTTAGGGATGCGCGGCCAGGGGCGCTCTGGCGACGGGCTGAGGTGGTGGGGCGGACCTCCAGGAGGAGGGGAAGATGGTGGAGAGGTCAGGGGGGAGAGGAGGCGTGTGGTGGCCGGGGTCAAGCCGAGGCCGAGGCGGCCAAGAAGAAAAACGGCTAGGGGGAGGCACTCTGGTGGTCGAGGAGGAACGAGGAGAGGCTTGGGAGCTACGGGAGGACTCGGGCATGCTATATATATAGCCACGGAAGAGGGTTCGAGAGCTCACGGACGAGCTCAACTAGCCAACAATGGAGGTGCAGGGGCAGTACGCGTCACGGGCATGGCGACGGCGACACATTTATGGCGAACCAGGAGGGGGCTTGAGCACGGGGTGATGACGTCGATCACGGGGAAGCAGCAGCAAGGTGTTTGATAGAAGGAAGGAAGAAAAGATTCTAGGGGCAAAGAAGAGATTCACAGGAGGAGACAAATGAGAGCAGCAGCAAGGTGTTTGATGCGTGCTGTGGCTCACATGAGTCGAGTTAGACTCCGAGCGTTGGCACATCATGATCAATCACTAAGATGATCCTCATAACCAAAAATCAGCTTAAGAGGAGAGGTTTAGAGGGTACTTGCTGTAGAAACCACTGTAATGGCCGGAATTAAAGATGATGAAGTTGCACTCACATGAATGATTGGATTGAGCTAAAAATGGGAATGTCCCAATGATTTTAAGATATGAAGATGCCCACAAAGTTTCATGCCATTTGGATGAACCAAACTAGCACTTGCTTCATATAGCATCTCTTTGGACAGAAACTTGGAAAAATTGCACAGGGCAAATGTTCTGATGAAATGGGCCAAAACTTGGTGGAGGGAGTTTATATGGATAGGAGAATGTCCTGGTAAATTTTCAGCTTAAATGAAGCAATATAAAATATGGTTGCTTCACAAACTGAAAATTTGACCAGAAACTAAGATTTGGAGCTGGGATCACATATATGAGTTACATGAGCTAAAATTTGGTGGGGAGTCATGATTTGATCAACGGATGGACCTTGAAAAATTTCAACTCATTTGGATATGCCTAGCTAGTACTTCCTTCACAATGACTTTCCTTAGACAGGAACTTTGAAAAATTGCTCAGGAATATTTACTAGGCAAATTGAGTTGAATTTTGGCATGGGGCAATTATATAGACAGGAAAAGATGTCCAAAAAATTTGTTATCAATCAAGCAAAGATAAATGACACTTCCTTCTGAAACAACCACTTAGAGCAGAATCAGAAAAGGATTTTTTTTTAATTATCTTTGATGATGCCCAGGAAGGATTTTGACATATTTGACGAATATATGACCCAAACAATTTATGAGAATTATTTGGGAATTTTGGGAGTGACGGAAATATAGGTTGCTTCACAACCTAGGGTTGAAAGGGTTATTCCTTTAATAGAAAAAGGAATATTCCCTAGAAAAAGAATAGTGGATTAGGTCAAGGATGAAAATGACATGATCTTGAGACACTATAAAATCTAGGAAGACATGATCTTCCCAAGTTTCAGAACCACATAGCCACAGAAAAGCAAATCAAATCAGGAAATCCAAGAAAATCATCAGAAAATGACAAGGGCAAAATCCAGAATGTTACAAACCTTCCCCCCTTAAAGAAATCTCGTCCTCGAGATTTGGTTTCTTAGGGAACATGTAAATCTTCTGACTTGAAGAAACCGTTTCCAACTCGGGTTTCTTTTATTCATTCTCATATAATGTTCCCACTGAACTGCATCTGACTGACTGCCTTGGTCTGGGGTGGTTTGCTTCACCGTATCTGACATTCTGACGGGACTTACCTCATATGTTCCTGTTCATACTGACTCAAATTTTTCTTTCATGTCTGCTAGCTTAGCTGGGGTCCGAAAGATTATCATTACTGACATACGTGTCTTTCTCGATACTGATCCTTGCTGGAGATGTTATTCTCGTATCGAGTATCGAGAATATTCCACTGGGTAGGGAATCACACCTTCCCGTGGAACAAGGAATCTCTTCTATCCAGGCATCGGGTTCCTCGAATATATGCATGCCTTCTGGTTTCAAAACAGTGATGTGAATCATACCTGTTCTTCTGACGGATTCTGACATCTTGCAGGAGTTTCTGACTTATCTTGGCTGGCTTCACAGTCTTGAGTATCCAATCTGTACCAAAGGTTTGACTATCTCTTGACGTGACTGTTGGAAAAATGCACCATCTCCTGATGATAACATTTGCAGACTGGACTGGCGGTGATCTTGGCAAAGAATCCCGCTCACGGTAGGCTATTCTTTAATCTATTCCCATATGTGAGAAATAACAATCCTCAAAGTATGTGCTCTGACACTGATTCTTCATTTTGCCGGTATTCTCATGTGGATAGTAGGTTGTGCGATTCTTTAGCACAGTTACTCAGATCAATATATTGAGTTATCCTTGGGTTGGGCTTGGCAGACTCGGGTATTCAATGCTGACAGTTCTGAGCATACCGGGGACTGAGCTAGTTGCCTTGCTATGAGGTCCTTACTACAATGGAGTAGACCTCTTAGGGGTATCTTCACGGGGTTTGATATGAAATAAGACTGTCTTGTGCATTTATACCACATTGTTCGCACAATCATTGGCATACCGGTATTGGTGGTCTTGCTCCTTCATTATTATTTTCTTCATCCGGATCTTTAACTAAAAGAGTGGGGCCTTATATATCCTTGATTATTTTCACGGCCCTGAGTACTGTCATGTGAAATATCTTGCAATTCATACTTTGGTCTCGAGTCTCGGGATATTTATCCGGTTCACGTGTGATTGTACGGATCTCATTACTGTTGTCGACTATGCCTGACACTGACAAAATTAATAACATCACCTTGTTGGTGTGCGGGGCTGATCTTGATAATTACTGCCAAGATTGTTGCCTCAATGTTGTCTTTCTTCAAGACTTGTCGATTCTTGCATCACCCACTGGTTTTCCTTCACTTGCATATCCAGTGAGGTTGTCGGATGTGTACCGTGAATTTTTCCTTGTGCGAAGGACTCGCATGAACTTGACATCATACTCATTGTATGAACAAATATTTGATTCTCGAGGCATACCTTTGTTCTGACCGATTCTTGTTTCTGTCCCAACTGTCGCATATCTGACTCTTGAGAAACACTGTCATACGCTGACGACTCATTGTTTACTATCTTGTACTAGTGTCATACTGAATAAGATAGGGCAGCTTGCATCGGAAGCCACCGAGGTATCGTGCTGAGGAAGACTGGATGGCTTGTGCTTGAAGCTTTCGGTAGATATCTTGCTGAGGAAGGCTGGGTATCTTACCTCATAGGCTCCCCCCCTTAAAGACTTTCTAGGGAAGATTCGGTACCTTATGCCAGAAGCTTTTGTAGTACCTTATCAAATAAGACTCCGAAACTCCGGATGGACGTGGCGGAGGGGTTGGAGAAGCTGGCGGAGACTGAGGTAGGAAAGCACCAAGCAATCTCCTTGCTCAAATGGCGTGTCGGACTAATTCGGAAATAAGAAGACACTCGGCCGTCATGTAACGGGACATGGCGAGGTTAGCCGGGTCATCTTGAGGGTTGATAGATGGGAACAGGATCTGCTTAGGATTCTCGGTGATGGTGAGATAGTATTGATAGGCACGGTTCTCTTGCACCATGCTCTCTTGATGGCGAAGGCCGGTGATTCCTGCCATTGCGGCAAGCTGAACGGCACGCTCGGGAGTAGCGCCATAACCACCGTGGAAACTATAGGTGCGGTTACCAACAGGAATCGGTGCTGACAGATGGACATGAGCAACATATTCCAGGATTCTTCCTCCAGTAGAAAACTAGAATACTTGATAATGGGGCGGATCTCCGCAGGGATAAATGCTACGCCACATGTCGCCAAGGAGGGTGGCAAAGCTGAGAGGTGCAGGAGGGGGACTGAACGCAATAGGAATAGCACCGGGAGCTCTGGGGAGTGCACTGAACTCATGGAAGCTATCCGCCATCTACGCACGAAGCCAGGGTTAGGGGTAACCGAATAAGACTATATGCAGCAAACAAATGCAACAACCAAATACAGCAAGCAAGGGAAACAACCAGACCCTATACTACCATTTTCGAACGTTCCAGCGGACAAGGACGCTCTATAGCTAGACCTGCTCTGATACCAAGCCCTGTGGCACCCGGCTTAGAGAAACCAGAACGCCTCGTATTCCAGCCCAGAGATCGAGGTGAAGTCTTCTGTAATACATCACTACTTAGCATAGAACAAAGCAGCTCTCTATTACAACACGAATATGAATACAAGGTCTCCGATATTACAATGAATAACATCGGCACGGCGATGCTACGCCAACCACAGTTGCTCTATGCAAGCAGCATAACAACTCGAGGCAGCGGAACCTCTACTGGCAGCGGAACAACAAACGACGATGATGGACTCCAATCCGCAGGGACTCTGGGTGGAACGTTTATCCTAGCTCGCAAACACAGGAACCACACCAAACAAGCAAGCAATCCAGGCACGACCTGCAAACTGGCATGACACGCCAGGTCAGTACATTTAATGTACTTGCAAGCTCACAATAACCAAAGCAATCAAGACAGACAACAACATGGCATTAGCAGGTTAAAGCAATCATGAAAATGATACATGGCATACAACAGGTGAACATGATACGGCTAGAACAAGCATAGCATGAGCATATGAACATGATGATACTACATGCAACATGATGACACTATCATGCACCAACTTACTCTGCTCGGGTTACCTCGTAACCATCACATGCATAAGCTTACCATCACGGACATCACGATCATCTCAGGATCCAATCAAGCTTGGTATTACAATACCGTAGTAATCATTACATGACCACAAGGAGCTTGATCTTTACCCTTGACTTTCGCATAACACCACAAATATCCAACAACTCGGTATCCTCGATACCACGGTGATCCTCTCACGATCACATAAATATCAACCAACTTCTGTATCCACGATACCTCCGTGATCATCTCACGACCACAACCAATCTATTTCTCATCCTCGAACCAGGGTTGTTATTAAGCACATTATTATTATTATTATTATTATTATTATTATTATTATTATTACTTTTGACACATAGTGTGACCGACTATGAACTGGGCCCTTATCCGCGGGTTCGGCTATCGATAGATTTAACACACACTCTACAGAGGTTAGTACACTGTACCCACACCACGGAACCCATGGCCTCGCACTCCCATTCTTGTGGACCAACGGCATTCCAACAAAACTGATCCATTTCCCATGACACTCTCCCGGCCACTCCGACCAACTCCCCTCTGGGCTAAGTCATGGGTGGCCCCAATGTCTACCAAAGACATCCAACGGCCACCGTCGTGGAAAAACAATCAACGGTCCCAAACGGGGACAAGGTATACCAATCACAACAACGGGCACACAAGGCTTATGTCCTCCTACCTGATCAGGGTAGCGCGCGCCCATAACCTTCCCTCGGTGGAGGCACCGGCGAGAGGCATGACAACAGACCCAGTTAAGACCTTCCCATAAAAGGCAAATGTGGTTGCACTGGTCAGCTCAACTTGGTGGCACCATGACTCAGCCATTAGTTGTTCAAGTTCATTATTATCCGGTTAAACTTGAATGCAATGAGCTGAGCCATAATAAAATAACATGATGCAACTATAATGCATGGTATCAACATAAGCATGGGGGTGCAACACTACCATCAAGCATAACAACAACAATAAATCATATCTCCGAATGAGCATGGCATACTGACGAGCCTGAATATCACAAGTATAAAACTATTCATAGCAAACATGACCACTAGCATCAATAATAAATACCAAGCAAGAACATGTCAATAATACTACCAAGTAAGCGTGTACCCAACTAGATGCAACGTATCATGCATAACAACGGTACTGGATAACAGACCATAAGCATGCACCAGAACGAACATCACTACTACCAGCATGTACTACTACTACCAAGCATGACATGTGAACATGATACTAGCAAGTAGTACAAAATAACAAGATGCATCGGAACATAGCATGAAGGTGGACATGAATCCATGAGCAAAACCGAAACAATGACAGTAGTAGCAAATAAGCAGGCATTTTAAGCCGAAGTGGAATGGTAATACGCTTTCCAGAAGGGAAAACGTACTTTGGGCACAAGACAAAAGAAATACGCTTTCTCTTAACGAAAACACATTTCAAGAAAACGTGTCCAGTTACACTGCTTGGCCCGGGCCTAGAGCCGTTGATGCGTGGGGCCTAGGGGACAGGGGAGGGGCCGAGCCAAGATCGTCTTCTTCCTCTCGTTCCCCCACGAGGGAACAGGCAGGGGCGCCCTGCAGCGAAGGGGCCAGCCGGCTCCGGCGATCCCCGGCCCGTCCGAGGGCACCGGCGGGACCGAGGGGCCGCGGCGCACCCATTCAGATGGAAAAGGAGCATCAGGGAGGAGTGGGGTGGAGGGCAGACCGCGGAGACGGGAGGCAACACAGAGCTTCGGGCGGTGGCGCTGGCCTTGGGGATGCGCTGCCTGGGGCGCTCCAGCGACGGGCTGAGGTGGTGGGGCGGACCTCCAGGAGGTGGCGAAGATGGTGGAGAGGTCAGGGAGGGGAGAGGAGGCCTGTGGTGGCCAGGGTCAAGCCGAGGCCGAGGCGGCCAAGAAGAAAAACGGCGAGGGGGAGGCACTCCAGTGGTCGAGGAGGAACAAGGAGAGGCTTGGGAGCTGCGGGAGGACTCGGGCATGCTATATATAGCCATGGACAACTAGCCAACAATGGAGGTGCAGGGGCAGTACACGTCACGGGCATTGCGACGATGATGTATTTACGGCGAACCAGGAGGGGGCCCGAGCACGGGGTGATGCAGTCGATCACGGGGAAGCTCTAGGACATGGTTTGAGGTCGAGACGACGAGGGAGACGGCGGGAACAGTGGCCAGAACGAGCCAGAGCACGCAATTAGCCATGACGCAATCGTAATCACCACGGGCACGGGTGCAAGAGGTGCGTTCTGGCCGAGCCTACCATGTCTGGTGGATAGAAGTGCCCTTAGGTGCACGAAGGAAGAAAAGATCCTAGGGGCAAAGAAGAGATTTGCAGGAGGAGCCAAATGAGAGCAGCAGCAAGATGTTTGATGCATGATGTGGTTCACATGAGTGGGCTTAGACTCCGAGATTTGGCACATCATGATCAATCACTAAGATGATGCTGATCACCAAAAATCAGCTTAAGAGGAGAGGTTTAGAGGGTACTTGATGTAGAAACCACTATAATGGCCGGAATTAGTGATGATCAAGTTGTACTCACATGAATAATTGGATTGAGCTGAAAATAGGAACGGCTTAATGATTTGAAGATATGAAGATGCCCACAAAGTTTCATGCCATTTCAATGAACCAAACTAGCACTTGCTTCATGTAGCATCTCTCTGGACAAAAACTTGGAAAATTGCACATGCCAAATGGTTTAATGAAATGGGCCAAAATTTGGTGGAGGGAGTTGATATGGATAGGAGAATGTCCTGGTAAATTTTTAGCTTAAATGAAGCAACATAAAATATGGTTGCTTCACAAACTGAAAATCTGACCAGAAACTAAGATTTGGAGCTGGGCTAACATATTTGAGTTACATGAGCTCCAATTTGGTGGAGAGTCATAATTTGATCAAAGGAAGGACCTTGCAAAATTTCAACTCATTTGTATATGCGTAGCTAGTACTTCCTTCACAATGACTTCCCTCAGACAAGAACTTTGAAAAATTGCTCAGGAATATTTACTAGGAAAATTGAGATGAATTTTGGCATGGGGCAATTATATGGACATGAAAAGATGTCCGAAAAGTTTGGAATCAATCAAGCAAAGATAAATGACACTTCCTTCTCAAACAGCCACTTAGGGCAGAATCAGAAAATGAATTTTTTTAATTATCTTTGATGATTCCAAGGAATGATTTTGACATATTTGAGGAAGATATGACCCAAACAATTTATGAGAATTATTTGGGAATTTTGGGAGTGATAGAAATATAGGTTGCTTCACAACCTAGGGTTTAAAGGGTTATTCCTTTAATAGAAAAAGGAATATTCCCTAGAAAAAGAATATTGGATTAGGTCAAGGATGAAAATGACATGATCTTGGGATGATGATGAGGATGACAAGCCATTATAAAACCTAGGAAGACATGATCTTTCCAAGTTTCAGAACCACCTAGCCACAGAAAAGCAAATCAATTCAGGAAATCCAAGAAAATCATCAGAAAAAGAAAAGGGCAAAATCTAGGATGTTACATAGTACGGAATATTAAAAAGCAGATACAGAATTGGATTACAGACTCACTGGGCTTCTGCACTACTACAGCCAAATCATCGGATTTGGGGGCTTGATGTACGTGCCCAAAAAATATGACAGGGATCCAGTCTCTAGGATATCCCATGTACCTATCGAGTTCGGCGGTAAGGTGTGTAGCCAGTGCCAAGCAGATCCTTTCAACTCTAAAGGAAGATATTTTATGGAGGGTTTTATTATTCACTACTCTTTAAATATGGAGGATTTTATTCTTGGCAATTAATAGTAGATGATAGGCCGTCGGCTCAACACAATTAATTATAGTAAACATAGATCAAATTGGTTGGCTATATATACAAACATATAGCAGTTATCAAGTATACGGTTGTCAGCCATATGCAAAAAATCCTTACAAACTAAGACTATCCATATTAGAAAGGAGAAAGCTTATATTACTATGGAGAGAAGCAAGGTGATTACGCTTGTGATGGTTATCCTTCCGTGCCTCATAATATTTTCTCAGGGTGAGTACCCAACAACAATTGGTTGAACTTCTCGTAAAGATATTGGTTAGATTTATATAATTTTGGGCATTCCCATTGAGAATCCTTACTAAGTTATTTTGAAATCCTGTATAATTTTTCGTAATATCTAACTGAATGAGAACACACTTATTTGCATATGCAGCTCAAGCAACTGATCAGGTGGATAGCAGCAAGATCGTGATATGCCTATGTCAAGAGAATACTGCACCCTGCCCAAATAATTTGTGCTTATGTTGTGTACTGGAGCAAGAACTTTGCTTTAGGTCCAAGAAAGATTGCATTTGTGGTTCTGCTTGCGGGCACCCTCCTTTAGATGCAACTTACCCTCGTCCCCTCTCTTTGCCTTAAAACACTATTTCACATTGTTGCGATGAAAAGTATTGTCATGAATATCTTGAAGTAAAAGAAATAAGTTATAATCCTCGCATAGTTAGCGTTATGCCATGAACTATTGGGAGTATGAACTTTTTAAGGTACGTTTTCGTGATTGGCACAAAAAATACTAACCATTCTAGCGGAAGACCACTACACTAGGACCGTGGAGAATGAGAAAAAGGTTGAGCTCCCGATTGTGGCTTCTCATTTGCAATCTTCCATCATGCCCTCCCTTGGAAAATAAATTAGATATATGGTTATCTTATACATTGACTTAGAGGGCTACAAGGCTAATTTTTTTTGAGTGGATAAGAAATACTCCCTCTGTAAACTAATATAAGAACTTTTGGATCACTACTACATAGGGAGTATTTCTTTTTCATGCATAGTGTAGGCATGGAGTTCTTTATCAGCAGGCCATCCCGCCCGCCTAGGGGTTAAGCCCAAACATGGGTTCCGACTGGACTTTACCAAAAAAGGCTTTTGCGCCGCTTTATATATAAAAGCAAACCGCCACAGAGCACCAGTACATGAGAAGTTTACACCACACACACACAAGGCTCACAACACAGAGTACAAGAGTTTCTGCTGAGGGCACAGCTCAACAAGCCCAGAATAAAAAAATAAAAGGGAGCCGGATAGGCAGCCCGGCCCCTAATCCAGCTCGGGAGGTAGCGGAGGGAGCAGCGGTGTCAAATGGACAGCCATCGAGCGGAGGTCGGTGATGAAGGCAAAGATGGCATCCCGATCCTGGGGGCAGCTAAGTGGCCGCCAAAGCTACAAGTAACCAAACAGTTTGAAGAGAGCGTCAGTAGCACGTCGAAGCGGAATGCGCTAAGTCACAAGTCTATTGCGGATCGTCCAGAGGGTCCAAGCGAGGGTCCCAATCTCCAGCCACCTAATGTGGCGAGAATGCGAGGGGGGCTAGAGTTTAGCAAACATGTCGGGGAAATTGGTGTGGCACCAATTGCCACCAACCACCTCGCGAAAACAGCCCTAGAGAAATTGGGCAGACACGCAAGAGAAGAAGATGTGATTCGAGTCTTTTGGGACACCATAAAGTGGGCAAAGGCCACTACCCAGGCCATTGCGCTTACGGACCTCCACGCCGGACGGAATCCGTCCACGAATCCATTGCCACATGAAGATCCGGATCTTCAGGGGAAGGCGGACAGGCCAAACCGCCCTGAGGGGTGGCGGGGCGGTGGAGGGGGCAATAGCCCTATAGAGGGATTTGGTGGAGAACTGCCCCGGTCGCTCTAGGCGCCACCGAACGAGATCCAAGCCGGCGTCAACAAGAGGCTCATGGAGGGCAATGCAGTCAAGCAGCTCCTGTCAGGCGGCAGCGTCCGGAGGCCCAAATGGTCTCCGGAAGGTGAGGCACCCTAAGTCAATAAGGGCCCTCTCAACCGAGATCCAAGGATCAACAGCGATGGAGAAGAGGTCGGGGAAGCGCGCAGCAAAGGGGAAGTCGATCACCCAATGGTCAAACCAGAACAGAGTCGCAGCCCCAGAGCCAACCGAGATGGATGTCCTGATGCGAAGCACCGGAGCAGCTGGATGACTGACTGCCAGAACTGGGAGCCGTAGTTCTCTGGCAGAAGGCGAGAGGCTGCCCACGAAGGTATTTGTTCTGGATAATGTCTAACCAGAGGTTGCCTCGCCCTTGAGCAATCTGCCAAAGCCAGCGGGATAATAGGGTGATGTTCATGCGCTTAGAGCACATGATCCCAAGGCCCCCTTGCTCCCAAGGCTTGCATATGTTCGGCCAGCTGACCATATGGTATTTCTGTTTATTGTTGTCGCCCGCCCAGTAGAAACGAGACTGGATTTTGGCGATCTCATGATGCAGAGTTTCGTGCAGGCTATAGAAGCTCGTGGGGAACATGAGGAGACTGGATAGGGATGAGTTTATGAGAATCGTTCGGGCCGCCTTAGATAGCCACCTCCCCTGCCAGGGCTCAATACGCGTCTGCAACTTTGCCACGGTCGAGCGCAAGTCAGCCACGGTGGACCTAGAGTCACTGATGGGAGTCCCCAGGTAGTTCGTGGGGAAGGTGCCCAAGCGGCCGTTAAGCTGGTTGGCGATGCCCAGGCATTCATCCGGGGAGTAGCCCATCACCATCACATCGCTCTTGTCGAAGTTGATCTTGAGGCCAGACATTTGTTGGAAGCAGAAGAGGAGGAACTTCAGATTCGAGATGTCGGTCTCCGAGCCTTCCACCATAATGATGGTGTCGTCGGTGTATTGGAGGAGGGAGATCCCAGCACCGCCGGCCAAGTGGGGAGTAATCCCATGAATATGGCTAGCCGCCTTGGCCTTGTCAAGGATGACGGCGAGAGCATCGACCACCATGTTGAACAAGAATGGGGAGAAGGGGTCGCCCTGTCTAACACCACGTAGGGTGGGGAAGTAGGGACCAATTTCACCATTGATGTTCATGGCCGTGCGACCGCAAGAGACCATCTGCATCACTCGGGTGATCCAACGGTCATCAAAGCCCTCTCGGAGCAAAACTTCCCAAAGGAAGGACCAACTGACTGTATCGTAAGCCTTATGGAAATCGAGCTTCAGGACGACTGCCTTGAGGTGCTTAGAGCGGACCTCATGGAGCACTTCGTGGAGGACAACCACCCCATCTAGGATATACCGCCCTTGGATGAAGGCGGACTGGTTGGGGTGAGTAATATGATCCGCAAGCAAGGTCACCCTATTGGCGTACCCTTTCGCCAGGATCTGGAAGATCACATTGATCAGCGTGATTGGGCGGAACTGGCGGATGTCGGAAGCCCCATGCACTTTGGGGATGAGCGAGATGATCCCATAGTTGAGCCAGCCGAGGTCGATGGAGCCTACATAGAACTTGTTGAAGATGGCCATGATCTCCGGTTTGATCACATTCCAGAAAGTCTGAAAGAATTTGACCGGGAGAGCGTCGGGACCCGGGGCCGAGGAGGGATTCATACCACGTATGGCCGCCCAGACCTCGCCCTCAGAGAATGGGGCCGTGAGGACTGCATTCTCCTCAGTGGAAACCAGCTGGGGGCTGGTCCAGCAGTCATGGGCCAGCGACAGCCCACTCCGAGGGGGGAGAGAAGAGGTTCTTGTAGAATCCTTCGACGTGTGCCCGAATGTCGGAAGGGGATTGCAAGAGCGTCTCGTCGGCCCAGAGAAGAGGGATGGTGTTGCGTCTACGACGACCATTAGCTATTGCCTGAAAGTAGGACGTGTTAGCGTCGCCCTTCAGGACCCATTTCTGGGAGCCACGGAGACGCCAATAGGCCTCCTCATCGGTGTAGATGATGGAGAGCTGATCTTCTAGATTGTATCGGGAGAGCCATTCATGAGGGGAGAGGCCAGATGCGTCAGCCCAGAGGTCAAGCACCTGGATGGCGGTCAGCAGGGCCTTTTTACGCTCCCTGAGATCACGGCCAAGGTTGGCGCCCCAGCCCTTCATGAACTGACGGGCACACTTTGCACAGAACTGCCAAGAGTCGATGGCCGAGGGAGGGCGGGGGTGGGAACGGGCCTCCACCCAGCATGCACCGACGGCCGCCACGAAGCCGGTTTGAGACAACCAAAATGTCTCAAACCGGAAGCAAGGGGGGATCAGGGGGCGCTCGTCGGCGAAGGACAAGAGGAGAGGGACGTGGTCAGAGCCAATCCGGGTGATGGCCCGGAGGGAAGCCAGGGGCAGCGGAGGTCCCACTCCGGGGAGCGTGGCGATTGGTCCAGGTAAACCTGGCTCCAATCCTATCTATCTCGCGGAGGCCAAGATCAGCAATGCAGTCATTAAACATTTGCATGCGTGCAAAGTTGACATGCGAATTGCTCTTGTCCTCCATGAAGTGGAGGAGGTTAAAATCACCTCCGACCACCACGGGGAGGGTGGCAGCCGACACCTTCCGGTGGAGCTCATCAAGGAAGGTGGCAGACCTGCTATGGTTTGCAGGGTCGTAGACGATGATAACCTCCCACTTGAAGTTACCGCTCCTAGAGCTCCATGCTAACAAAGAACTGTCCCCGGTCCATACTGCCCACCTCAAAAGTGGCATCCTTGACAACTAAAAGGATGCCACCCGAATGGCCGGCGCTCCCACTAGATGGGAGCCAGTGCCAAGCGAAGAGGTGGGAACTCAGCCGATCTAGCTTAGGCAGAGAGAGTTCAGTGCGCATTGTTTCCTGGATGGCGATTAAGTCGATGTGTTCGTCTCGCATGTACTCGATGAGTTGGCAGCGTCGGCCATCATGGCCGAAGCCGCGGATGTTCGAAAAAAGGGCACGCATTATGGAGCCATTGGGGGCTGCTTGACCCTAGGACAGGAGACACGCTTTGGGCGCGGAGGGCGGCAGTCCAAGACCGTGTACGGCCACGGAGCTCAGCGGCTGTCAGCGGGAGGAGGCCCCCGGTCCGACGAGGCTGGGCAGTAGAGGTACCCGTCTCGAGGACCAGTGGAGCAGAGGGGGTGAGCAAGGTTGCAAGGGCCTCCGCCCGGATGGCCTCGAGCAGGACTAAGGGGGGAGCCGCCTCCCCCTGAAGACGATAGCGAGGTGATACGTCTCCAATGTATCTATAAATTTTTATTGTTCCATGCTGTTATATTATCAATCTTGGATGTTTTACAATCATTTTATATCACTTTTTGGTACTAACCTATTGACATAGTGCCAAGTGCCACTTGCTATTTTCTGCATGTTTTTCACATCGTAGGAAATCAATACCAAACAGAGTCCAAATGCAATCAAACTTCACGGAGATTTTTTATGGACCATAAGACACCCAATGGGCCAAGGCAACACCTGGGGGGTGCTCCGAGGGGAGCACAACCCACCAAGGCGCACCCTGGGCCTCCCGGCGTGCCCTGGTGGGTTGTGCCCACCTCGGGTGCCCCTCGGACCGCCTCTTTTCTCTATAAATACCGTAATATTCCAGAAACCCTAGGGGAGTCGATGAAAATCAATTGCAGCCCCCGTAGAGTCCAGAACCACCAGATCCAATCTAGACACCATCACGGAGGGGTTCACCACTTCCATTGGTGCCTCTCCGATCATGCGTGAGTAGTTCTTTGTAGACATTCAGGTCCATAGTTAGTAGCTAGATGGCTTCCTCTCTCTCGTTTGATTCTCAATACAGTGGTCTCTTGGAGATCCATATGATGTAACTCTTTTTGCGGTGTGTTTGTTGGGATCGGATGAACTTTGAGTTTATGATCAGATCTATCTTTTTATATCCATGAAAGTTATTTGAGTTTCTTTGATCTCTTATATGCATGATTGCTTATAGCCTCATATTTATTCTCTGATATTTAGGTTTTGTTTGGCCAACTTGATCTATTTATCTTGCAATGGGAAGAGGTGCTTTGTAGTGGGTTCGATCTTACGGTGCTTGATCCCAGTGACAACAGGGGAATCGACACGTATGTATCGTTGCTACTAAGGATAAAACGATGGGGTCTATTTCTACATAAATAGATTTTGTCTACATCATGTCATCATTCTTATTGCATTAATCCGTTTCTCCATGAACTTAATACACTAGATGCATGCTAGATAGCGGTTGATGTGTGGAGTAATAGTAGTAGATGCAGGCAGGAGTCGGTCTACTAATCTTGGACGTGATGATTATTTGAAGTTCTATCAATTGCCTGGATATCGTCATGATTATTTGAAGTTCTATCAATTGCCCAACAGTAATTTGTTTACCCACCGTTTGCTATTTTTCCCGAGAGAAGCCACTAGTGAAACCTAAGGCCCCCGGGTCTCTTTCTCATATATTTGCCTTTGCGATCTACTTTTCCTTTGCTTTTATTTTCAGATCTATTAAACCAAAAATACAAAATACCTTGCTGCAATTTATTCTTACTTATTCTATTTTGCATTCGATTTATCAATCTACTACAAATTATTCACGTTCATTTGCCTATCTTGAGGCGCCGCTACCCGAAAGGGATTGACAACCCCTTCTACACGTCGGGTTGCGAGTATTTGTTATTTGTGTGCAGGGGTTGTTTACGTTGTGTTGCTTGGTTCTCCTACTGGTTCGATAACCTTGGTCTCATAACTGAGGGAAACACCTACCGCCACTGTGCGGCATCATCCCTTCCTCTTTGGGGAAATACCGATGTAGCTTCAAGCCGCATCAAAAGGAATTTCTGGCGCCGTTGCCGGGGAGGATCATGTCAAGATAGTCTCCCGGCCACACACCATTTCTGGCGCCGTTGCCGGGGAGGATCTTCAACATATACCAGGTTCCTAATCACAAATCTCATCTCCTCGCAATTTATATTATTTGCCACTTGCCTCTCGTTTTCCTCTCCCCCTCTTCACAATTTTTTTCCGTTTTATTCGCCCCTTTTTTCGTTCGTCGTTTTCTTGCCGGATCTGTTTTTGTGTGCAATCTTGTTTGCCGTTATTATCGTCATGGATAGTTCTTCCTCTATTACGTGCACTCCCGAGAACGAGGTTCTCAATTTTAAACAAAGGGGAGAAGAAAATTTAAAAGATGCTTGGTATAGAATTTGCAACGCTCATAATAGATCTATCCGTAAGCAATCTACCGTTGTTCTTGTTCGTTGCTTTTATGTGGGCATCACCACTTGGTATAGATTCGTCCTTCATACGATTACCAGTGGAAATTTCTTGATGTGTCCCTCTCTTGATGCTTTTAATGCTATGGGAAATTTAGTAGGCTCACCACCTCTTATGATTAATGAAACAACTTTGACCCTTGAGCATGTCATGGAAAGGTTAGATGCTATTGAAAAGAAAATGCTTACTGAAGAGCATATTGAAAATTTGGATAAAAAGATGTATAATTTTGCTACTAAAATTGGGTCCAAAGCGGGAGAAGTTTTTAAGTTGTTAAAAGAAAAGGGAACCCTAATTCACGAAAGAATTGAAGAAAGTCTGTCTCGGATTGATAAACTGGAAGAAATCCTTAGTAATTTGAGCACGGCTCTTGCTTCCGCTAAAACTATTGAAAAAACCCCAGTAAAGATTGCAAGACCACTCAAGTTACTAAGAGCAAGGGTGCAACTTCTAGTAATAACAGTAAAGAGGATCTTAAGATGATTAGTATTCACCCGGATTTTGTTGAAGTTATAAGAGATCCCTTTGGCAAGAATGAATTCTTTAAATTTGTTCCTAGGAGTATTGTCAATGAAAATCTTTATGCTAAATCTTTGAATAATTCTAAGTGTTTGATTGAAGAGTCGGATAAGGATGAAAAAACTTAGATCTTTGCTTTATGCCTAGCTAGGGGCGTGAAACAATAGCGCTTGTTGGGAGGCAACCCAATGAATAAAATTTATTTGCTTTTTTCTTTCTGTTCTTGAGTGTTAGCACAATTATGCTACTGTTATGATTGTGTTTTTGTGTTTTAGTTAGTGTTTGTTCCAAGTAAAGCCTTTAGGATCTTCTTGGGTGATAGTTGTTTGATCTTGTTGAAAAACAGAAAATTTTGCGCTCAAGAAAACAATTCTTATTTTTAACCAGAGCGCGATAAAATACCTATTATTTTTACAATAAATTGATATACAAATTTCTCAGGCCGTCCTATTTTTTTAGTATTTTTGGAGTTACAGAAGTATTCGAACAATTCAGATTGCTACACACTGTTCTGTTTTTGACAAATTCTGTTTTCCTTGCGTTGTGTGCTTGTTTTGATGATTCTATGGTTTTCTTTGATGAGTTTTTGCCATAGAAAAGTTGGAATACAGTAGATATATGCTACCTCTTGAGCACTGCGTTGGTATTCCGTTGAAGAGGAAAGGGTGATGCAGCAAAGTAGTGTAAGTATTTCCCTCAGTTTTTGAGAACCAAGGTATCAATCCAGTAGGAGGCTACGCGCGAGTCCCTCGCACCTACACAAAACAAATAAATCCTCGCAACCAACGCGATAAGGGGTTGTCTATCCCTACACGGTCACTTACGAGAGTGAGATCTGATAGATATGATAAGATAATATTTTTGGTATTTTTGTGATAAAGATGCAAAGTAAAATAAAAGCAAAGTAAAAGGCAACGGAAATACCTAAGTGTTGGGAGATTAATATGATGAAGATAGACCCGGGG
Organism: Triticum aestivum; assembly: GCF_018294505.1. NCBI lineage: Eukaryota > Viridiplantae > Streptophyta > Magnoliopsida > Poales > Poaceae > Triticum > Triticum aestivum. The sequence continues at coordinate 47,685,623 of NC_057805.1, forward strand.
GCCATAGGTTTCACTAGCGGCTTCTCTCAAGAGCATAAGTATTTTATGGTGGGTGAACAAATTACTGTTGAGTAGTTGACAGAATTGAGCATAGTTATGAGAATATCTAGGTATGATCATCTATATAGGCATCACGTCCGAGACAAGTAGACCGACTCCTGCCTGCATCTACGACTATTACTCCACACATCGACCGCTATCCAGCATGCATCTAGAGTATTAAGTTCATAAGAACAGACTAACGCCTTAAGCAAGACGACATGATGTAGAGGGATAAATTCATGCAATATGATAAAAACCCCATCTTGTTATCCTCGATGGCAACAATACAATACGTGCCTTGCTGCCCCTACTGTCACTGGGAAAGGACACCGCAAGATTGAACCCAAAGCTAAGCACTTCTCCCATTGCAAGAAAGATCAATCTAGTAGGCCAAACCAAACTGATAATTCAAAGAGACTTGCAAAGATAACTAATCATACATAAAAGAATTCAGAGAAGATTCAAATATTGTTCATAGATAAACTTGATCATAAACCCACAATTCATCGGTCTCAACAAACACACCGCAAAAGAAGATTACATCGAATAGATCTCCACAAGAGAGGGGGAGAACATTGTATTGAGATCCAAAAAGAGAGAAGAAGCCATCTAGCTAATAACTATGGACCCGAAGGTCTGAAGTAAACCACTCACACTTCATCGAAGGGGCTATGGTGTTGATGTAGAAGCCCTCCGTGATCGATGCCCCCTCCGGCGGAGCTCCGGAACAGGCACCAAGATGGGATCTCGTGGGTATAGAAGGTTGCGGTGGTGGAATTAGGTTTTTGGCTCCGTATCTGATCGTTTGGGGGTACGTAGGTATATATAGGAGGAAGAAGTACGTCGGTGGAGCAACAGGGGGCCCATGAGGGTGGAGGGCGCGCCCGGGGGGGTAGGCGCGCCCTCCTACCTCGTGGCCTCCTGGAAGCTTCTCTTACGTAGGGTCCAAGTCTCCTGGATCATGTTCGTTCCAAAAATCACGTTCCCGAAGGTTTCATTCCGTTTGGACTCCGTTTGATATTCTTTTTCTGCGAAACTCTGAAATAGGCAAAAAAACAGCAATTCTGGGCTGGGCCTCCGATTAATAGGTTAGTCCCAAAAATAATATAAAAGTGAATAATAAAGCCCAATAATGTCCAAAACAGAAGATAATATAGCATGGAGCAATCAAAAATTATAGATACGTTGGAGACGTATCAAGCATCCCCAAGCTTAATTCATGCTCGTCCTCGAGTAGGTAAATGATAAAAATAGAATTTTTGATGCGGAGTGCTACTTGGCATAATTTCAATGTAATTCTTCTTAATTGTGATATGAATATTCAGATCCGAAAGATTCAATATAAAAGTTCATATTGACATAAAAATAATAATACTTCAAGCATAGTAACTAAGCAATTATGTCTTCTCAAAATAACATGGCCAAAGAAAGTTATCCCTACAAAATCATATAGTCTGTCTATGCTCTATCTTCACCACACAAAATATTTAAATCATGCACAACCCCGATGACAAGCCCAGCAATTGTTTCATACTTATGACATTTTCAAACTTTTTCAATCTTCACGCAGTACATGAGCGTGAGCCATGGACATAGCACTAGATGTGGAATAGAATGGTGGTTGTGGAGAAGACAAAAAAGGAGAAGATAGTCTCACATCAACTAGGCGTATCAACGGGCTATGGTGATGCCCGTCAATAGATATCAATGTGAGTGAGTAGGGAATGCCATGCAACGGATGCACTAGATCTATAAGTATATGAAAGCTCAACAAAAGAAACTAAGTGGGTGTGCATCCAACTCGCTTGCTCACGAAGACCTAGGGCATTTTGAGGAAGCCCATCATTGGAATATACAAGCCAAGTTCTATAATGAAAAATTCCCACTAGTATATGAAATTGATATCATAGGAGACTCTCTATCATGAAGATCATGGTGCTACTTTGAAACACAAGTGTGGTAAAAGGATAGTAACATTGTCCCTTCTCTCTTTTTCTCTCATTTTTTTATTTGGGCCTTTTCTCTTTTTTATGGCCTCTTTTTTTTATTGTTTTTAGTCCGGAGTCTCATCCTGACTTGTGGGGGAATCATAGTCTCCATCATCCTTTCCTCACTTGGGACAATGCTCTAAAAATGATGATCATCACACTTTTATTTTCTTACAACTCAATACTTAGAACAAAATATGACTCTATGTGAATGCCTCCGGCGGTGTACCGGGATATGCACTGAATCAAGAGTGACATGCATGAAAGAATTATGAATGGTGGCTTTGCCACAAATTCAATGTCAACTACATGATCATGCAAAGCAATATGACAATGATGGAGCGTGTCATAATAAACGGAACGGTGGTAAGTTGCATGGCAATATATCTCGGAATGGCTATGGAAATGCCATGATAGGTAGGTATGGTGGCTGTTTTGAGGAAGGCATATGGTGGGTGTATGATACCGGCGAAAAGTGCGCGGTATTAGAGAGGCTAGCAATGGTGGAAGGAGGAAGCGCGCGTATAATCCATGGACTCAACATTAGTCATAAAGAACTCATATACTTATTGCAAAAATCTACAAGTTATCAAAGCAAAGTATTACGCGCATGCTCCTAGGGGGATAGATTGGAAGGAAAAAACCATCGCTCGTCCCCGACCGCCACTCATGAGGAAGACAATCAATAAATAAATCATGCTCTGACTTCATCACATAAAGGTTCACCATACGTTCATGCTATGGGAATCACAAACTTTAATGCAAGTATTTCTCAAATTCACAACTACTCAACTAGCATGACTCTAATATTACTACTTCCATATCTCAAAACAATTATCAAGCATCAAACTTCTCATAGTATTAAACACACTCATAAGAAAGTTTTTACTATTCTTGAATACCTAGCATATTAGGATTATTTAAGCAAATTACCATGTTGTTTAAGACTCTCAAAATAATCTAAGTGAAGCATGAGAGATCAAAAGTTTCTATAAAACAAATCGACCACCGTACTCTAAAAGATATAAGTGAAGTACTAGAGCAAAAACTATATAACTCAAAAGATATGAGTGAAGCACATAGAGTATTCTAATAATTTCTGAATCATGTGTGTCTCTCTCAAAAGGTGTGTACAGCAAGGATGATTGTGGTAAACTAAAAAGCAAAGACTCAAATCATACAAGACGCTCCAAGCAAAACACATATCATGTGGTGAATAAAAATATAGCTCCAAGTAAAGTTACCGATGGAAGTAGACGAAAGAGGGGATGCCTTCCGGGGCATCCCCAAGCTTTGCCTTTTTGGTGTCCTTAGATTATCTTGGGGGTGCCATGGGCATCCCCAAGCTTAGGTTCTTTCCACTCCTTGTTCAATAATCCATCAAATCTTTTACCCAAAACTTGAAAACTTCACAACACAAAACTTTACAGAAAATCTCGTGAGCTCCGTTAATGAAAGAAAAAAAAAAGACCACTTCAAGGTACTGTAATGAACTCATTCTTTATTTATATTGGTGTTAAACGTACTGTATTCCAACTTCTCTATGGTTTATAAACTATTTTACTAGCCATAGATTCATCAAAATAAGCAAACAACACACGAAAAACAGAATCTGTCAAAAACAGAACAGTCTGTAGTAATCTGTAACTAACGCAAACTTCTGGAACTCCAAAAAATCAGCCAAAATTGGAAGACCTAGTCAATTTGTTTATTGATCAGCAGAAATTGGAATAAATATTTTATCACGTTGTGGTGATTTTTAACAATTGTTTTCGTGAACAGAAAGTTTCTGGAATTTTCTGCGATATCAAATAACTATCATCCAAGAAGATCCTATAGGTTTAACTTGGCACAAACACTAATTAAAACATAAAAACCCATCTAACCAGAGGCTAGAACAAATATTTATTCCTAAACAGAAGCAAAAAAACTAAAAATAAAATTGGGTTGCCTCCCAACAAGCGCTATCGTTTAACGCCCCTAGCTGGGCATAATAGCAAGGATAGATCTAGGTATTTCCATCTTTGGTAGGCAATTCTTCAATAAGACATCTATCATCCTTTAGAGTTTCTTTCTTTTTATTAATTAACAAGCTTTTAGGAACAAGATCGAAAAACTCATTTGTAGCAAATGGTTCCTTAATGATAGCAAAAAGATTGGGATGAATACTTATAGATTTAAGATCCGCAGTTTCCTTACTAGAGGATTCACCCTTATTTTTAGGAACATACATAAGCTTGGCAATTTTAGTTGGAGGACTTGGAGTATTCTTTATGGAAGAAAAAGCGGTTCCCAAGTTGGTAATGATACCCTCAAGTTTATCGATTCTAGTGGAATCTTGATTTAGTCTTTCATTAACTACGGGTTCCTTCTCCTTAATATTTTTCAAAGTCACTCCTACCTTAGATCCATATTGGGTAATTTCGTTGTGGATCTTTATTTTCAATAATTTCACGTCTTTGCATTACATGCTCCAAAGTTAACATAGTTCCATTAACCAAGAGAGGTGGTGAGCCAAATAAATCTATCATAGCATTATAAGAGTCAAAAGTATGGCTACCCAAGAAATTCCCTCCGGTAATGGTATCAATAATATATCTATACCAAGGATTAGCGCCTACATAAAAATTGCGGAGAATAACGGAAGTAGATTGCTTCCTGGTAGATCTATTTTGAGCATTGCAAATTCTATACCAAGTGTATTTTATATTTTCTCCCTCCCTTTGTTTAAAATTGAGAACTTCATTTTCGGGAGACAACGGAGAAGATAAAGGACTAGCCATGACGACAAGGCAGAAAAGAAGATGAACGAGAAAGAGAGGGCGAATAAAACGACAAGGGTGAAGTGGGGGAGAGGAAAACGAGAGGCAAATGGCAAATAATGTAATGCGGGAGATAAGGGTTTGTGATGGGTACTTGGTATGTTGAATTTTGCATAGACCTCCCCGGCAACGGCGCCAGAAATCCTTCTTGCTACCTCTTGAGCACTGCGTTGGTATTCCCTTGAAGAGGAAAGGGTGATGCAGCAAAGTAGTGTAAGTATTTCCCTCAGTTTTTGAGAACCAAGGTATCAATCCAGTAGGAGGCTACGCGCGAGTCCCTCGCACCTACACAAAACAAATAAATCCTCGCAACCAACGCGATAAGGGGTTGTCAATCCCTACACGGTCACTTACGAGAGTGAGATCTGATAGATATGATAAGATAATATTTTTGGTATTTTTGTGATAAAGATGCAAAGTAAAATAAAAGAAAAGTAAAAGGCAACGGAAATAACTAAGTGTTGGAAGATTAATATGATGAAGATAGACCCGGGCCATAGGTTTCACTAGCGGCTTCTCTCAAGAGCATAAGTATTTTACGGTGGTGAACAAATTACTGTTGAGTAGTTGACAGAATTGAGAATAGTTATGAGAATATCTAGGTATGATCATCTATATAGGCATCACGTCCGAGACAAGTAGACCGACTCCTGCCTGCATCTACGACTATTACTCCACACATCGACCGCTATCCAGCATGCATCTAGAGTATTAAGTTCATAAGAACAGAGTAACGCCTTAAGCAAGACGACATGATGTAGAGGGATAAATTCATGCAATATGATAAAAAACCCATCTTGTTATCCTCGATGGCAACAATACTATATGTGCCTTGCTGCCCCTACTGTCACTGGGAAAGGACACCGCAAGATTGAACCCAAGGCTAAGCACTTCTCCCATTGCAAGAAAGATCAATCTAGTAGCCAAACCAAACCGATAATTCGAAGAGACTTGCAAAGATAACCAATCATACATAAAATAATTCTGAGAAGATTCAAATATTGTTCATAGATAAACTTGATCATAAACCCACAATTTATCGGTCTCAACAAACACACCGCAAAAGAAGATTACATCGAATAGATCTCCACAAGAGAGGGGGAGAACATTGTATTGAGAACCAAAAAGAGAGAAGAAGCCATCTAGCTAATAACTATCGACCCGAAGGTCTGAAGTAAACCACTCACACTTCATCGGAGGGGCTATAGTGTTGATGTAGAAGCCCTCCGTGATTGATGCCCCCTCCGACGGAGCTCCGGAACAGGCCCCAAGATGGGATCTCGTGGGTACAGAAGGTTGCGGCGGTGGAATTAGGTTTTTGGCTCCGTATCTGATTGTTTGGGGGTACGTAGGTATATATAGGAGGAAGAAGTACGTCGGTGGAGCAACAGGGGGCCCACGAGGGTGGAGGGCATGTCCAGGGGGGGTAGGAGCGCCCTCCTACCTCGTGGCCTCCTGGAAGCTTCTCTTACGTAGGGTCCAAGTCTCCTGGATCATGTTCATTCCAAAAATCACGTTCCCGAAGGTTTCATTCCGTTTGGACTCCGTATGATATTCTTTTTCTGCGAAACTCTGAAATAGGCAAAAAACAACAATTCTGGGCTGGGCCTCCGGTTAATAGGTTAGTCCCAAAAATAATATAAAAGTGAATAATAACGCCCAATAATGTCCAAAACAGATGATAATATAGCATGGAGCAATCAAAAATTATAGATACATTGGAGACGTATCAATATAATGCAAGAATAAAATATGAATAGGTTGCAACCGTACTTATAGTAGTGATTTATTTTCTTATACTAACGGATCTCATGAAGGTTTTGTTGAGTTTTGTATGATTGAAGTTTTCAAATTTTGGGTTATCTTACGATGGATGAAGGAATAAGGAGTAAGAAGAGCCTAAACTTGGGGATGCCCCGGCATCCCGAGCTATTATCCAAAGGGAGCAAGAAACTATGCTTGGGGATGCCCCGAGTGGCATCCCCTCTTTCTTCTAACGACCATCGGTATTTTACTCGAAGCTATATTTTTATTCGTCACATACTATGTGTTTTGCTTGGAGCGTCTTGTATGATATGAGCCTTTGCTTGTTTTATTTTGTGTTTTATGTCTTGATTCCTTGCTGGACACACCTATTTGAGAGAGCCAAAATTATGCCATGACTTGTTAAAATTGCTCTCTATGCTTCACTTAAATTTTTTTATGAGCTATGGATTTGCTCTAGTGCTTCACTTATATCTTTTTGAGCATGGTGTGCTTTAGTATTTTTGAACAAATGCTCTCTTGCTTCACTTAGATCTATTTGAGAGTTAGTAATACTTTCAAGAAATTCTCTCTTGCTTCACTTAAATTAATTTGAGAGAAAGAAATATTATGCTCATGATCTTCACTTATATTTGTATGAGCTTATCAAAAGCAACACATGAAAATTAGTTCCAAAGTGATAGATATACAAGAAGGATATCATAAAAAATTTCATGAAGATCATTGGACAAAATAAACTTGATTCTTAGTAATAGTTTTGAGATATGATGATGTGATATGTGAGTCATATTGATGAGTAATTATGCTTTAGTAAGAATATTGGTGTTAAGGTTTGTGATTCTCTATGCAAGCACGAAAGCCAATAGTCATGCAATGAAATTAGATCCTACTTGTGGTGCATTATTCGGTGTTAATTATGCTTAATGCTCGCTTATGAGATTAATTGTTTCTTGGTTGGTCGCTTCTTAATCTTTTGCTAGCCTTCATTTTGCACTAAGTATGATCTCTACTTGTGCATCCAAAATCCTTTAAACCAGTTTTGCCACATGAGTCCACTATATCTACCTATATGTGGTATTCTTTTGCCATTCTAAGCAAATTTGTATGTGCCATCTCTAATTTTCAAAATAAACTTTTCTTCTGTGTGTTCGTACTGCTCACAGAGTGGTGAGGGGTGGCTAATATTTTCCATGCTAGATGTGTTATTCTCACGATGAAAAATGAATTTACTTTATGTTGTCAAATAATAAATTCCTTGGAAAGTGTTGGTATGGAGGGCACCCGTGGATACGGTTAGCCATGGAAAGTGGAAGTATGGTGGAAAAAGGAATAAACTTTATTTTCTGTTTGGGAACCGCCTATGATATATCTAGCATCCAAAGTGTTGGGAACTCTCGTTGGTGGTAAAGGCAGACCTCCCAAAATGTTTTTTATCTCTAACTTTTTTGCTTTGAGCTCTGGCACCTCTACAAATCCCTACTTCCCTCCGCGAAGGGCCTTTCTTTTACTTTATGCAATTTTTATTTTTGAAATTGAGTCTCCATCTTCTCTTATAAAAGCACCAACTAGGAGGCACTATGATCGTACTTGAGTATTGGGTGTAGTTAATATGCGAGTGTGTTTCATGAATGGATCAATGATTGAGCATGATGGGCTAGGGATAACTTATTTTAGCGTTGATATTTGAAAAGACATGGTTGCTGTTGGTATGTTTAAGTATTTAAGTTATCATATCAAAGCTAGACTATTGCTATGAATCATATAAAAGTCCAAATGTCCATGCTATAAAGAAAAGAATATGAGATGGCATGTTAGGCAGCATTCCACATCAAAAATTCTGTTTTTATCACTTACCTACTCGAGGACGAGCAGGAGTCAAGCTTGGGGATGCTGATACGTCTCCAACGTATCTATAAATCTTGATTGTTCTATGCTGTTATATTATCAATCTTGGATGTTTTATAATCATTTTATAGTCATTTTATATCATTTTTTGGGTACTAACCTATTGACATAGTGCCAAGTGCCACTTGTTGTTTTCTGCATGTTTTTTACATCGCAGGAAATCAATACCAAACGGAGTCCAAATGCAACGAAACATCACAGAGATTTTTTATGGACCAGAAGAAACCCAATGGGCCAAGGCAGCACCTGGGGGGTGCTCCAAGGGGAGCACAACCCACCAGGGCGCGCCAGGAGGCCCAGGCGCGCCCTGGTGGGTTGTGCCCACCTCGGTTGCCCCCCGGACCGCCTCTTTGCTCGATAAATACCCCAATATTCCAGAAACCCTAGGGGAGTCGTCGAAAATCAATTCTAGCCGCCGCAGAGTCCAGAACCACCAGATACAATCTAGACACCATCACGAAGGGCTTCACCACTTCCATTGGTGCCTCTCCGATGATGCGTGAGTAGTTCTTTGTAGACCTTCGGGCCCGTAGTTAGTAGCTAGATGGCTTCCTCTCTCTCGTTTGATTCTCAATACAATGGTCTCTTGGAGATCCATATGATGTAACTCTTTTTGCGGTGTGTTTGTTGGGATCGGATGAACTTTGAGTTTATGATCAGATCTATCTTTTTATATCCATGAAAGTTATTTGAGTTTCTTTGATCTCTTATATGCATGATTGCTTATAGCCTCGTATTCCCTCTCTGATATTTGGGTTTTGTTTGGCCAACTTGATCTATTTATCTTGCAATGGGAAGAGGTGCTTTGTAGTGGGTTCGATCTTACGGTGCTTGATCCCAATGACAGAAGGGGAACCGACATGTATGTATCGTTGCTACTACGGATAAAACGATGGGGTCTATTTCTACATAAATAGATCTTGTCTACATCATGTCATCGTTCTTATTGCATTACTCCATTTCTCCATGAACTTAATACACTAGATGCATGCTGGATAGCGGTCGATGTGTGGAGTAATAGTAGTAGATGCATGCAGGAGTCGGTCTAGTAATCTTGGACGTGATGCCTATATAATGATCATTGCCTGGATATCGTCATGATTATTTGAAGTTCTATCAATTACCCAACAGTAATTTGTTTATCCACCGTTTGCTATTTTTCTCGAGAGAAGCCACTAGTGAAACCTACGGCCCCCGGGTCTCTTTCTCATATATTTGCCTTTGCGGTCTACTTTTCCTTTGCTTTTATTTCAGATCTATTAAACCAAAAATACAAAAATACCTTGCTGCAATTTATTCTTATTTATTTTATTTGGCATTCGATTTATCAATCTACTACAAATTATTCACGTCTGTTTGCCTATCTTGAGGCGCCGCTATCCGAAAGGGATTGACAACCCCTTTTACACGTCGGGTTGCGAGTATTTGTTATTTGTGTGCAGAGGATGTTTACGTTGTGTTGCTTGGTTCTCCTACTGGTTCGATAACCTTGATCTCATAAGTGAGGGAAATACCTACCACCGATGGGCTGCATCATCCCTTCCTCTTAGCGGAAATACCGATGTAGCTTCAAGCCGCATCACGGAGTCATTCGCTACCTTCATAAGGTGACCGAGCGGAACCGACTCGAGCGCAGAAAACGAGCAAGTAGCAGCAGTGGGAGGGACAACGGGGGTACCTGGCTCCAAATTCCGAGCAGCGGCCCGGAGCTCTGCCCGCTCGGGGATGGGCAGAGCCGGGCTACCGTCTGGGCGGGCGGCGTCTAGCCGAGCGCTGCGGCGGGAGGCTGTTACCAGGGAGGAGGAGGACCTGCCGCAGCGGGAGTAGGCCGCGGACTGTGGAGGGGGAGGTTGGGATGCCACTGGGGTGGTCAGCCGGTTCTCCCCATCCGCGTCGGGGGCCGCCTCGGGGGCGAGCTAGACCTCCAGCCCAGCGTAGCCGAGGAGCAAAGATACCAGGGGAGGAGCTGGCGGAGCGGTGTCGGGGACGAGCGAGGTTTCTAGCCCAGCCTTGCCGAGGAGGAGGGAGGCCCGCGATGGAGATGCAGGGGCGGAGCCGGGGTCCGGGGACACCACCGGCAGCGGAGGCGGCGGGAGGTCAGTCGCAGGGGGCCATGCGTCCAGAGGGGGAGGCCCAACCGCACCGGGCGACGCGTCGGAGAGGGGGGTCGGGGGGCCAAGGCCACCATGGCGGGGCGAGAGGACCCCGCAAGTGGGCTCTGCGGGGAGCGCGGGGAGGAAGCCGGGAGGACGATCATCCCCACGCTGGAGGTGTCGCTTGCCGTAGACAGCTCAGTCGGGGACTCCTCCAAGATGCCCATGGAGGCCTGCAGGGGAGGCGAGGAGGTCAGCCCAACCTGCCGGCCACCACGGCCGGAGGGAAGGAGCCTGAGGGTCCATCGATGGAGAATGGGAGCGGCTGTCATTGGAGGGATCATCCTCGTAGCGGGAGGGGCGGGGGTGGTGGCGGTCGTGGTAGTCCCCGCCGGTACCCGGGTTGCCACCAGGGTGGCTGTCGTCGGTGAAGCGAGGGCGTCCCACGTGGTTGGGAGGCTCAGGAGCAATCCGGAGGTCGAAGCCCTGGTCTTTGAAGAACACCCGGACGCTGGCGCGGAGCTTGGAGGAGTCCAGGCACTTGACCTTGACCCGGACCTCATCCTCTTTGCGGAGGGAGAGCTCGTCCACGACCATGACCTTGCCCAGGATCCGAGACATCTGGCGGATGACGCGCCCGAATCTCACGATGTCGGGGAGGCCGGCAATGAGAATCCAGGCCGTGTCGAGGACATCCACCGCCTTGGGGTCGAGAATCGGCTCGGAGACATCGACGATGATCTTGTTGAGGGCGAGGGTGATCTGATCACTTCGGGTAGCGTAGCCGTGACTGAGGGCGTCGGGGAAGATCACGGTGAACTCGGCCCCGGATGTCGGGGTGACCTCCCAATCCCACCGGTGGCGGTATAGGTGGTTGAGCTCGGCCTCAATCATCTCGGGCGAGGCCACACCATCCACAACCGTCACGATCGCCTGGAGGGAGGGGGTGGGCGGGGCGATGTCGGGGATCTCGATATGGAAGGAGCCCAAACCCTCGATCCCATGGCCGAACATCCGGAGCTGGTTAGGCATGGGTCGGTCCGGGCAAAGAAGGGCGGGATGGCCCGGGTCCTTGCATATGTAGCAACACGGATCATTGGAGCAGTTTACTTGGACACGGCCGACCTCCCCACAGTTGAAGCAGGGAGGGGAGGGGGAACCGCCACGGTGGTCGGGGCAGCCCGGGGAGCGGCACTCATCCCGGCGGCTCTCCCGGTCCCGGAGCTCCCGGCGGAGGGCATCGGGGGATGGGCGGGCGGGGGGAGGGTCCCTCCGGTTGTCGTATCGCCGGTTGCGGCGAGCGTCGCCGTTGTCCCATTCCCGGGTCATGGCCGGGGGAGGGACCGGAGGTGGGGAACCAGCCAAGGAGGGAGCGGCGACAGCGGGAGAGCTAGGGCCGGGCGAGGAGCACGGGTCGGCGGAGCGAGGGTGCGCGGAGGAAGCGGTGGCGGCTGCGGGAGTGGAAGGGGGCACAGGGAAATCCCCTCGAGGCCATATCCACCTCGTAGGGTGACTGGGCCTAGGACACCCAGGAGGCCCAAGAGCCGCGACCCGGTCCACCCCAGCCAGCCCAAGCGGGCGAGGGCTAGGCAGGCCAGGAGCCAGCCTAGGGCCCAGCAGACCCCGACCCAACAGCGCACCCGGCCCAAGGCCCAACAGACCCCGGCCCAACAGCGCATGGCCCAAGGGGCAGGGAGGCGTGCTCGCACGGAGGGTTTCCCCTCTACCAGTCCCCGCAGCCACCGCCGGAGAGGGGGAGCTGTGGGGAGCATGACGGCGCCTCAGGGGAGAGGGGGGCCCGGAACTGGAGTTGAGAAGACCCAAACGAGGTGATGAAGGGGCGAAACGACGAGCACCGCGCGAGGGGGGACGGGGACGACGAGGAGGTTGCGAGCGCCGGCTAAGCCGGTGAGCGTGACGAACCCAGCGAGGAGCGCCACGACGAGTGGGCCGGACCCAGCTCGGAGCGACCATCCATGCCCCAGGCACGGCGGCGATGACCGCCACCCCTCCGCAAGGCGGCACTTTGTGCCCTGGACGGTCGAGCCGAGCTCGCCGATCGAGGCTGCGACGCCCGCCGCAAGCCAGAGGACCGGGCTCGCCCGAGGGAGGCTGGACTAGTAGCCGCATGTAGTGGAGCGCCGAGCGCAGGGGCACGGGGGGAATGGGTCACCACCGCGGACGCCAACGGGAGAGGTCGGCTCCTCATCTGCGAGGTCGGACCAGCGGAAGGGCAGGGCAGCGGGGCCGGACGGGGAGGGGGCCGCAATCAGGGCCGGGGTCAGCGGCGCGAGGACGGTGGCCAGGTGCGCCGGCAGCTCGCCAGGCGAGGCGAGCACGTCGGCGGGAAGGGCCGGGGGCGGCGGGGGCAGACTGGTCGAGTCGCCCTCGAAGTCGCGAGAGCCCTCCATTCCCGGACCGTTCTTCAGACCCATTTCTTCTTGGACGCGTCTAGTGGGCGGCCGGCTGCCCACTAGTGCGATCGAGCGGCAGGCCAGAATAGGTAACCCCCTGTCCCCCCCCCCCCGTGCGTGGTACAGAAAAGGAAAAGGAGGCGGCCACCAAACTAAAGCGATCGAGCGACCAATCCCGAATAGAAAAGCCGCCTCCCACGTGGCCAGCTGTCCATACCCAACCCCTCCCACGCCCGCTCGCCCCACGCTACCTTCTTCTTCACGAAAAGAAGGGGATCCAAGGCCCTTCTTCCTCCTCCTGTGCAGCCGCCATTGCAGCCCAAAAGTAGAAGAAAACTGCTTCAAGAAATAGATTTAAGGGCAGCCTGATCAGAGCCATACCAGGAAGCAACATCAGGCAAGTAAATTCCCTTCTGCCCCTCTTCAGTCCCCCCTCCCCCCTTCTTGTACTGCATCTGCATCTGTAAACCTCCTTCTCCATGGATCTATCAGCAAATCCATGGAGAAAACTGCTTCAAAAAAGGAGGATCTACCACATTACCTCATTGTCAACATCACACCACCACCTCACCCCTCCCCCCCTTGAGTGCATCTGCACACTAAACATGATTTGAGATCAAAACTGAACAAGTTATCTAACATGCATGCCAGGTGTTTTTCCCCTCCCTCCTTGGATGTGTTCAGCAAGCCAACTAAGACATATTTTCTGGCCAACTAAACATGGTTCTAGCCAACTGAACATGCATGCTGGCCAACTGATATATGCATCCTGGCCAACTGAAACATCTATCCTAGCCAACTGAACACATTGACTATGAAACTGGACATGGATGCTGGCCAACTGATACATGCATCCTGGCCAAACTGAAACATCTATTCTAGCCAACTGCACACATTGACTGTGCAACTGAACATGCATGCTGGCCAACTGATATATGCATTATGTTAAATTAAAACATCTATTCTAGGCAGCTGAACACATTGACTGTCCAACTAAACATGCATGCTGATCAATTGATATATGCATCCTGGCCAACTGAAAGATCTATTCTAGCCAACAGAACACATTGACAGTAAAACTAAACATGCATGCTGGCCAACTGATATATGCATCCTGGCCAACTGAAAAGATCTATTCTAGCCAAAACCAAAAATCTGCAGTATGACAGCTAAAACACAAGAACTTTTGTGAAAGCCACACAAAGATCAAATAGCAACTTCTCCAGCAATTTGTGGAACAGAGAAAATAAACGAGGCTATTGAAGCCATAAACCATATTAAAGTATTCATGCATATATACTTGTCGCACACATATATTCTAGTAGCACACCTATTGCAAAGCTATAGTGTAAAAATATGTTTAAATATACTGGAAGTAAAAACAGAAACGGCGATGAAAACATATGTCTATAGTCTGTCATCCAATTCTTCTTTCTTCTTTCACCTGGATTTTCCATCTCAAAGTGTAGCATCAAATTGTGTCCGAATTATGTGCAGAAAATCTGAATCAGCTCCTTGCCAACAGAAAACCTGCGGATCATTGCAACAAACAGAGGAAAAAGCCAGAAAAACTCTGTAGTAAAAAAGTCATGTTCTTGCCAACTATTTACTGCAAACTGTGCAACTAACATAACAAGTTGTGCAAAATGCAACTAAAAAATGCATACCTGTTATAATAAAAGATTCTGCTATAGACATGTTGCTTTTGGAACTAAGGTTGTCATAAAATGGTGTGCAACTGCCTATTTACTAAGTTTTTAGGTTGTTTGAAACACTCTTTGATGATTAAAACTTGACATCACTTCCTTCTTTTTTATATGCAGTGGATGTGTGGCAGCAGCCAGATAAAGGAAAAAAATGCTTGATCTCAATGAGTTGCCTCCTGATCTCAATGAGCTTCCTCATGATATGGATGAGCAGCAACCCAGCATACCGCAAGGAAATTGGAAATGGGCGCTTTGTTTACTACACGCAGACAAGTCGTGGGCCTAACCCTATGGGCCATGACAATGTGGCAGGGCAGTCATCAACCTGTGGTGCCCCTGTAGTGGTGTCTTTGCAATCAGAGAGCCATACTCTAGATGACACGGGCACCGCGGCAAATGTTCCTGGTCCAACCAGGACTGAGCTTGGAGCTGGTGCTATTGACGGTGTTGTGCAAGGAGAAGAAGGAGAAGATGAGGCTGGTTCTCAGCCGATGGAACCCTATGTTGGCATGAGGTTTGACAGCCTTCAAATTGCTAAGGATCACTACAACAGCTACGCCCTACAGATGGGTTTCTCTGTAAAAATGAACACCTGTAGGCGGACACCCCACACAAATGTATTGGTAAAACGACAGTTTTGCTGCAACAAGTTCAAGAAGCCCAAAGCTGATGATGGAGGAGCTGAGGCTCCTCCTGTCATGGACCCTATACCAGATCCAAAACCTATTGACAGTGATGAGGAGATGGAAGATGAACCTCCAATATTTGCTGAAGAGGAGGCTGGTACTAGTAAGAAAAAGAAGAAGCGTAAACGCGAGACAATAAAGCAGACTCGATGCAAGGCGAAAATGTTGGTGAAGCTGATAGATTGGCGATGGCAGGTGACGCACTTTGTTCGTGACCACAATCATCCGCTGGTGAACAAACCTTTGTTGTCCAAATACTTGAGATCCCAACAAGGCATCTCTCCTGATGAAAAGGAGTTTTTGCGCATCTTGTATAACTGCAACTTGACTACAGGTGTGTTTCTATATCCCTTACAGAATTAAGTATCCCTCTAGGCAGTCCAACGAGCAACTGTTATGGTACTGGTGTGCAACTAAAATGCCTTAAGTGTGCAACTATACTACCTTCATTGTGCAACTACATAATGTTCCTATGCAACTAGATTACCTTCACTGTGCAACTACATAATGTCCTGTGTGCAAAATGAAAGTGTTTTTTAAAAGGTGCAGCTGGTTGTTCATTTCCTGCAACTATCTTCTGTGCCAACACATGTCATATTACTGTGCAGTTGGATATGTACATTCGTCCGACTAAAAAAAGATATATTGTTTCTTTTTGTATTATGCAGGACGTATGATGCATGTAGTGGCAGAGTTCTATGGATCTGAGATGATAGTGCCCTTCGGACCAAAGTCAATAACAAATCTGTGTACAAGTTTCCGTAGAGATGACACAAAGGAGGGTGACATGATTGAGACAATTGCGCACTTCAAGGATATACAAAAAACAGATCCAGACTTCTTCTATAAGGTGAAATATGATGAAGAAGACAGAGTTGTCAACATATTTTGGGTGGATGGCTCAGCTCGAAAAGCTTATGCGGAGGCGTACCACGATTGCATATCGTTTGACACCACCTACATGACCAACATGTACAATATGCCGTTCGCGCCCTTCATCGGAATAAACCGACATGGCCAATCTTTCATGCTGGGTTGCGCGTTTGTGAGGCAGGAGTTGGCATCGAGCTTTGATTGGGTCTTCGGAGCATTCCTAGAGGCTGTGGATGGCAAACCTCCTGAAAACTTCATAACCGATCAGGATGGTGCAATGAGGCAGTCAATACAGAGCATCTTTCCAACCATAGTGCATCGCTGTTGTCGATGGCACATCATGAAAAAGGCTCAAGAAAAAGTTGGTTGGCTGCTGTGCCGGAATCCAGGGCTCTCTGATGATTTCAACTACTGTGTTGACTTTAGCTTCACTATAGACGAGTTTGAGC
Source organism: Triticum aestivum (assembly GCF_018294505.1). Classification (NCBI taxonomy): domain Eukaryota; kingdom Viridiplantae; phylum Streptophyta; class Magnoliopsida; order Poales; family Poaceae; genus Triticum; species Triticum aestivum. Next base: position 47,702,365 of record NC_057805.1, read on the forward strand.
AGAATTGGGCTGGGTTAATGATGAAGTACGAGGCTATGACATGCACACACACTTTGAGAAGTTGTATGAATACAGGTCAACTTGGGTGCCGTGCTACTTCAAACACAGGTTCTTCCCCTTCCTGCAGTCTACACAGCGTAGTGAGGGGTTCAACGCCATCCTAAAAAGATATGTGAACCCACACAACTCAATGCTGAACTTCGTCAAGCAATATGAAAAAATTCAGAACCACATCCTTGCCAAGGAAGGCTGCAATGATTACAGGACAGAACACCTTGAGATTGAGCTATGGTCCAACTTCCCAATAGAGAGGCAAGCTTACGAAACCTACACTAGGGACCTTTACCGCAAGTTTAGAGAAGAGTTTGAGCTGATTGGACGTTATAATGTGTTCCAAGTTGGTGCTGACCTTTTTGAGCTCAGACCGAACCAGGAATTTGTTGCCAAATATGGTTCTCGAAACTACTTGGTGCAGGCAAGGGTGGAGGAGGGTTCCTATTTGTGTGAGTGCTGCAAAATGGACAAGGACGGCATGCTCTGTTGCCACATCCTCAAGGCGTTCACACATATTGGAGTTGATGTCATACCGGAAAGGTACATGCTAAGGTGGTGGACACCTACTGCTGTCCCTGGTGCACCAGGGACCGGGTATGAGCAACCAGATGAAATGCCCCCTCAATCAAAGAAGCAGATAAGGGAGAGAAACATGATATTCGATTTTTGAAAACTAGCCAAGTTTGCGAGTGGCTCTGATGCAACACAAGACATTGTATACAAGCATATGCGTGGAGCACGTACCGAGATTGGCCACCTGAACAAGTCCAAAAAAGAAAAAAACGGCTGCTGCTACGGGGCCATCAGATGATGGCAACCCTCGAGGACCTCCTCCACCTCCAGGCAGCACTCAGGGGGCTCATCATCCAGGTAATTACCTGCCCCAACTCCCCATCTAACTAGGTGTGTAACTTCAGTTGCACACATTATGGTGCCCAGTTGCACAGAACAGGCTACCTAGTTGCACACGCCGTATTAGTTCGAGCATCCAGATAACACAACTAACTTGTTTGTCCTCTTCTGGCTATAGGTGATGGCAACCCTCGAGGACCTCCTCCACCTCCTGGCCCTACACGGCATGCTCCGCCACCTCCTCCCCCGCCTGGCCCAACAAGCAGTGCCCCGCGTGCTCCTCCCAATGGCCCTACAGGCAGCACTCAGGGGGCTCATCATGCAGGTAATTACCTGCCCCAACTCCGCATCTAACTAGGTGTGTAACTTCAGTTGCACACATGATGGTGCCCAGTTGCACAGAATAGGCTACCTAGTTGCGCACGCCATGTTAGTTCGAGCATCAAGATAACACAAACTAACTTGTTTGTCCTATTCTGGCTATAGGTGATAGCAACCCTCGAAGACCTCCTCCACCTCCTGGCCGTACACGGCATGCTCCGCCACCTCCTCCCCCGCCTGGACCAACAAGCAGTGCCCCCCGCGTGCTCCTCCCAATGGACCTACAGGCAGTACTCAAGGGGCTCATCACCCAGGTAATTACCTTCCCCAACTCCCAATGAAACTAGGTGTGTGACTTCAGTTGCACACATCATGGTGCCCAGTTGCACAGAACAAGCTACCTAGTTGCGTGTGCTATGTTAGTTTGAGCATCAAGATAAAAACTAACTTGTTTTTCCTATTCTGCCCATAGGTGATTACAATCCAAGTACCATGACGGGCCGTGCTACTACAGGTGTTTTTTTCAACTTAACTTGCACACATCAACCAGTTAGTTGCACAGCATGGGCTGTGTGGTTGCAGAGAACATCAGTGCTGGTTGCACAACAAAAAAATACTAAACTTTTTATATGATTATTACACAGGTGATCGAACACATCCTCGTGATGGTCCTATCCCGTTGGAGGCTGCATCCCCTGCACAAGCCTCTGATGATTTTGTGCCCAAGGATCCTCCAAGGTCTACTACAGAGGGTAGGGCAAAGAGTCGACAGTACAAATCGATGCTGGAGCTACACCCAAAGAAGAAAAACAAATGCTGCCAGTGCCAATCTACAGAGCACACTGCTGGTGTGTGTCCACTCAGGCTGCTGTGATTCTCTTTCATCGTTTGTAACTTTGGGACAAAAAGGAAAAGAATGATGGTTTTTGAGCAATGTTGGGACCAAGTGGACACATTCATCATCTATGCTTTCTCTTATCTAATTTATGCTCCTTGAATTAGTTCATGCACTGTGTAAAAAAGGTTGCTATTTGTGCCTTTGTTGGCAACTGGTTAACTATTTAGTTGTTGAACAATTGTATGTCCAGTGCTCCTAATGTGTCAACAAAAGTGATGATATTGAGTTGCAAACGGAATTACTATTAGTGTGAAACTACAAAATCTGCTCAAAAATTGTGCAAACCAGCAACTTCCTCCATGGGGCAGAGAAATAAAAAGAGTACAGACCTAGTCCTTCTCGTATCTGAGCAACTTCCTCCATGGGGCGGAGTTGTGCGGGCTGGTGACCCAATCATATGCTAGCTTCTTCCTGATGTTGAGTACTTCCTTGGGTTCGTAGTTGGCCAGTTGGCTACCGTTCCACGCGGTGGTGTTAAGCAGTGCGAACAGCCCACACTCATTGCTGCGTGTGGGCAAAAAAAGAAAATTTGTCACAGAAAATTAAAACCAAATAAAGATAATGCACTCTGCAACTGTGCAACTGCTTATGTGCCACTGTGCAGCTACTGATGTTCTACTGTGCAACTGCTTATGTGCCACTGTGCAACTGCTTATGTGCCACTGTGCAACTACTTATGTGCCAATGTGCAACTGACTATATAATCCATGAGAAACTCGTAAAAATGAAAAACAGATTGCAGAGTAGTACTGTGTCTTAAAAAACTAAAGATTTCATAATTAGAAAAATTTAAAAACTACAAATTGATGGTAAGAAATTGAGAAGAATGCCATGCTTATTGTCTTACTTGCCGACTGCTTCGGTACATCAATGTCAATAATCTGGAAGTGCTCGATGCTGAACTTTGGGTAATGCTTCCTCCATAGCTGGCGTACTGTCCCCGCGATGGTAGAGGCGGTGGTCATCAGCTCAATGTTGTCCAGCGTCCTGCTTGAATCAAGAACTTCGAAGCGTCCGTCCCTCAAGTTGACATTGAAGATCCAATAATGCCTCCCTCCCTCCTTATCAGTTACATCAGCACACTTGAGCACTGGCAGCATGACCTGCAAGCATGAACGATTTAAGACACAGATACACGCTGTAGGTAACTAAAACAGTAAAAAGACTTGGTGAAGTTAAAACAGGTTGCCAGAAAGTATTTGCCAACTAACATATGTGTCATGTGCAACTGATCATGCTATGGGTGCCAACTAAAGAGATGGATCATGCATGTGGGCACAGTACTCACCAAGTCTTGCTTGTCGAGACGGTTCTTGTAATGAAACTTCTTGTTTACCTCAGTCACATTGTGGATCCCTTGCTGCAAATTGATCTGCAGAGATTATAAGCATGCCTCAAACTCCTTACTAGATGAAAGGAATCCCTGAATTGGTGAACAAAAGTGCTAGAAAAAAGAAGAGGGAAAAAAGTTTTTGAAAAAACTTACAAAAACGTCAGTGGCATAACGACCTTCTTTGACCCTTCTAGTAAGTTATCCATGATGTATAAGATTCCAGTCTCAATAACAATTCCTGAAAGCCATTGAACCGGCTTCATCGAATCAACTAACTCCTTTAAATAAATGTAGAAAGCACTATACCTGATTATCTCAGGGCTAATTTTTTTTAAAGAAATAAAAAGACAAGTTAGCTCGAAGGGTCACAGCAACAACAAAAATGTGTATGAAATTAAAACAAAACAGTGTGCAACTAAAAGCCCTGTTCTGTGCAACATGCTATGCTTTCTGTGCAACTAAGTGGCTGGTCCTGTGAAACTGAAAAAGATATGTATGTAGGTTGTGGGGAGTTGGTTTACCTGGTAAGCTCATCATTTGCTCCTGGGTGATGCCTGACCCAATACATGAGGGCATCGTAAAGTTTGTTGACTGCCTCATTGGAGCTGAACGTCCTCTTCTTGTTGTAGTAAATGAATGGAGACCTTTGAGATGCTGCGGGCCTTATTACCCTCCTCTATCTTCGTGCAACAGGTGGTCCTAAAGAACTGCTCGTGCCAACTTCTGGTTCTGCGCATATCGGGGTGTGGAAATTGTCTGGTGATCCAACATCTAGCTCTTGATCTATTGCCTTGCCAACATCAGCAGTAGCGCATCCTTCATTCACAGCTGTTGGGTCCAACTCACCCTCATCTATGACAAACACACCGACTTCCGCTGTTTCTGCTGCTGGAGCAGGTGCTGGAGCATCACCATCTATGCCGAGGTCAAAAGATGGTGCATCGCAGAACCCGTCACCATGATAGCTGCAAGAGTTTGATCTGTGTATGGGTTGAAGGCCCAGGGCATCTCCTTGCGGCACATACACAGGTGCATCATTCACTGACTTGGTTCGCAATAGTGTTGTAGTTGGCGGCCTTGGAGGCTTGCACCTGCTTACAATGTTGAAGACATCCTCTTGTGTTAATGAGTGCTGAAAGTCAGCTCTTGGTGATGCAGGCTTGCTTGGCTACTGTGTGCTAGCTCGTGGGGACGGCACTTTGGCAGTTTGATCACCTCCTTTTGTGTTTGGCATTGAAGTATCTATATGTGTTGGCAACTTGGGGCTTCCAGTTGCAGTGGTGCCTTCCTGAGCAGCAGTGGTGGTTTTGGCTGTGACCACGCTGCTAACTGACACATCAGTTGGCACACTGGTATCTTCAGTTGGCATCTTTGCAGTCTGAGTTGGCAGCAACCTAGCAAAACTTGGCACCCCTGCATCAATGGCTGTGGCATGCAGTTCTGTCTCGTCTATGAACCCCACACCTTTTGTGCCATGTTCCCCCTTTGTGCCCTTTGCAAACTTGACAATCTTTTGCTGCTTAGGTGGTTTAGGTGGGACTGCTAAAAGAGGAGTCTTCCCCTTGATCTGTTGAACTCCTGTGATGGTGGTTGGCTCTCTGCTCAATACAGTTGGCATATCAGTTTGAACCACAGCTTCCTTGACCACATTTATTTCAGCATCTGCACTCACCATCTTCTCCTTGGTTTGAGACAACTGCACATTCTTCTTCATTGAAACTGCTTTGCGCTTCTGGACCACGTGAGGGCTTGAAACTGATGCTGCCTTGCTCTTGCTGGAGCTTAGATCTGGAAGCTGCTTCAAATATTCCTTGTATTTTTTTCTTTGAATGAACCCAATCAAGACCCTTTCCTTCTTCCTCCATGTCAATTTGATTATTTTCAGCGTCACTTGATAAGAACAGGCTCTGATCAATGGCAAAGTTGATCTTCGAACACATCTCTTTGTCGCTAAAATCTGGCACAGGAAAGGTGGTTGGCAAAGCTGGCTTCAAGTTGCAGAGCTTGAACATATCAATGCTGCCCTGAGACTCTGCTTCGTCATTTTTCTTTGACTTCGGCAAATCCTTGTCTTTCCAGCAAGTTTTGTCAATCAACAACTGTAGTGTTCTCCTGCTGCTCAATGAATTGTTGTTACTGGCAGGGGTGGCAGAGCTGCTAGTCCTCCAGGATGTGTTGCCGCCTGTACCACCAGAACCAGGGGCGTTGTCATCATCATCATCGGAGTTGTCACTGCCTCCATTGGATCCCCCTTGATCATCACCATCACCATCCTCGTCTTCTTCCTCGTCATCTTCTTCCCCCTCACTGCCATCAACTGCTGCACCTTTGTCTTCTTCCCCCTCACTGCCATCAACTGCTGCACCTTTGTCTCCGTCCCCCTCTTTGGCCTCATCTTCTTCTTACTCCTCCTCTGCGTCACTATCTTCTTCCTTGTCCTCCTCCTCTCCTTTGTCCTCCTCTTCTTTGTCCTCAACTTCTTTCTCCTCTTCTTCTTCCTCCTCCTCATCATCCTCCTCCTCCTCTACATCTTCTTCTTTGTCATCCTCCTCTTTGTCCTCCTCCTCTGATTCATCTGCATCTGTGTCCTCGTCATCGTCAACATCTAGTGCTGCTTCCATTTCCTCATCTTCTTCTGACTCCTCCTCAACAAACTCTTCTTCTTCTTGAATAGGTGAAACCTGTCTCTTCCTTTTTGGAGCATGGCGTGACGTCCCGGTTCCCATTGATGGTTGTTGTACGTACGGATCAATATCCGGCTCCTCATCATCGATCTTGGCAACTGCTTCAATGAAGGTGCCAACCTGTTCAGTTACTGCCTTGCACAGGTCATTAACCACTTTGGCAATCTTTGCCTTTTTCTGCATCATCACAAAAAAAAGATTCAGTCCTGATCCAGTTAGACACCGTTTCAAAAAAAGAAAATGTCTGTAACTGACCATGATGTGTTCAATAAGCCCGACTAAGACACATTTTCTGGCCAACTAAAAGCATGATTCTAGCCAACTAAACATGCATTGTATCCAAAACTAAACATGCATTCTGCCAAGTTGATGTTATTGGTTCCAAACGAACAAATTGACTGTCCAAATAATATGTGCAAGTAAAAAAGCATATTTGTGCAACTGAACATAAATCCCAGCCAACTGAATCATGTATTCTCGCAACCGACCATGATCCAGTTAGACACCATTTAAGAAAAAAGAAAATGTTTGTAACTGACCATGATGTGTTCAACAAGCCCGACTAAGACACATTTTCTGGCCAACTAAAAACATGATTCTAGCCAACTAAACATGCATTGTATCCAAAACTAAACATGCATACTGCCAAGTTGATGTTATTGATTCCAAACGATCAAATTGATTGTCCGAATAATATGTGCAAGTAAAAAAGCATATTTGTGGAACTGAACATACATCCCAGCCAACTGAATCATGTATTCTCGCAACTGACCATGATCCAGTTAGACACCGTTTAAAAAAAAGAAAATGTCTGTAACTGACCATGATGTGTTCAACAAGCCCGACTAAGACACATTTTCTGGCCAACTAAAAACATGATTCTAGCCAACTAAACATGCATTTTATCCAAAACTAAACATGCATTCTGCCAAGTTGATGTTATTGGTTCCAAACGAACAAATTGACTGTCCAAATAATATGTGCAAGTAAAAAAGCATATTTGTGCAACTAAACATACATCCCAGGCAACTGAATCATGTATTCTCGCAACTAAAAACCATATATATGCAACTGAACATACATCCCAGCCAAAAGAAAAATATCGGTAACTGATCCGAACTCCTGTATGCAAATACTAACCTGCGGATTGTAGGTTATTGGTAACTTGGATGCCACGAATGCTTCAGCTTGCAAAATGCCACCAAACAGTGGTGTCTGCTCCATGCCCCTATACTCCTCTTTAAGCTGATGTAAAAAAGAGAAAAAGAGAAGAACAAGGTTATCGAAAACAGATTTGTGTGTTGAACGAAAACCAAAACATTATAACCTGCGCAACTACAAACAAAATACTGGGTAGACAAATTGAATTCTACATATCTGCAAGTGAACAAACCAAAGAAAGCTGTGCAACCCACAGGTCACCTAAAAAAGTTCCTGCCAACTGATGTTACACATCTGTGCAACAAGATAAGTAAAACTGTGCAACTTAAGACAGATGATGTGCCAGTTAAAAATGAACATGTGTGCAGATGCCAAAGTTAAAGCTACAAGCTCTGCAACTACATGAATTGTTGTGCCAAACTGATCACAGTTTTTGTGCAAATTTCCAGAAAGTGAGCAGACATGAAATAGAACATAAAAAGAAGACACTGTTGGAAAAAACAAAGAGAACTCACTTGTAATTTGCCAAACACACCAGGAGAGATCGTGTCCTTGATCACCTTGGCAATTAGAATACTATCCCATGCATTCGCTCATATCGCGCAGTTGCTTACTGGGATATCATGAACAAGCGCATCAAGGTATAGTATCTGCACCAGACCCAACAAAGGAAAAAAGCCAAGTTCAGTTATTATGAGGAGTATTTCAGCAAGCTATAACTGCACAAAGAGAAGAAGACACTACAAAAAAATACACTTCCATGATGATACGTGTTTGTCACAGTAGGTCGTGTTTTTTGTCATGCATGTACATCCATGACGATTTTATGACAGAATCAAGATAGTCATACCTGTGCTGTCGTAGAAGTGTTCCATGACATTACCAAAATTATCATCACGGAAGTGTGCACTTCCATGACAATAAATCGCGCGTCACAGAAGTGCTTTCATCAAGGGTGACTGACACGTGGCATCCACCGTAACGGAACGCCGTTAAGCTATCGGATCGGGTTTTGGATCCGATAACCCGTTAACAGCCCCGACCAATGGGGATTTTCCACGTGTAAAATCATCATTGGCTGGAGGACACACGTGTCGGCTCATCGTTGGGATAGATGTCATCCACTCATTGGACAGAAGGCGCCTATGATACGTCGACACGTGGCACGGCCCAACAGAGGCCCATTCTTGTGAAAAGGCCGGCCCGTTTGACTTGGTCAAAAGGTGGCAGGCCGGCCCATGGAAAGCCTGTTAATGGCCTGTTCGCATATAGCCCATTTACAGCCCGCTAACCCAAGGCCCGTTACGCCCTATCCGAATTGGGCCCAGTAGCGTCATCTGGGCCATCCAATAGATTCCAGCCCGTTTTCACTTCTAGCCCATGTATGGCCCATGATGTCTTTCGGCCCATATGAGGCCCTATGTAACTCTTGGCCTATTAACGGCCCGTGGTGAAACTGGCCCGTAATGAACAGTGTATACACCCATTAACGGCCCGTGGTGAAACTGGCCCGTAATGAACAGTGTATACACCCATTAACGGCCCGTGGTGAAACTGGCCCGTAATGAACAGTGTATACACCCATTAACGGCCCGTGGTGAAACTGGCCCGTAATGAACAGTGTATCACTTTATACCCATTAACGACCCGTTATTCCGTTGGGCCGTTTCCAGCCCATGTTATCTTTCGGCCTTCTCAGAGCCCATTTATTCTTGGGCACATTTCCAGCATTCGTTTACATACGGCCCGTTACTGTCATTTTCTGCTTGTGGGCCAAATTCAGCCCGTGGTTACAGTCGGCCCGTTTGTGGTCCGTTAATGCGTTGGGCCATTTTCATAGCGTCATCAAATACGGCCTATTAACGATGGCCCGTTATGGTCGGCCCATGAACGGACGATTCCAACTCTAGCCCGTTTACGGCCATAATGCGGCCTGTTATTGGCCCATGTTTGGCCAATCGATCATACGACCCGTATAAGGCCCATTGATGATACGGCCCGTAGAAGGCCCATTGTTTCTACGGCCCGTAGAAGGCCCATTGTTTCTACGGCCCGTAGAAGGCCTACTGTTTCTACGGCCCATAGAAGGCCCACTGTTTCTACGGCCTGTAGGAGGCCCAGTGTCACTACAGTAAATATTAGCCCATGGTTATTGTGGCCTAGTTTTAAAAAATAGGTTATTGCAGCCACTAGCAACCCACGGAAAAAGAACTGCACTGACTACAAGCAAACAAATAAACAAGACAACAAGGAAATAAATAAGCAAGCAACTTATGCTAGGCTATCACGGCTATTACACATATTACATCCACTAGGCATCAAAGTTCGCCACCAGTTCAAATATAGGGAACAAAGCAGCATATAAACGCCGTAGCAAAACAAGTCCAGAACTGAAACCACTTTAGAAGAGTTCAAGAAACAATATCCTGGGTACCCATAATGCTGGCAAGATGCTTAGCAAGCTTATTAACTTTCTCATGTTTGGCGCTTAAATCCTCAAGCGCTTGATGTTGCACAAGAAAGTACGCATCTGAATTCTGCAGGGACTTCCTCAGTCCTTCGGCTTCTTGCCGCAGCACAGCTGACTGATGCCTTTCAGCTTGTAGCTAAGACTGAAGAAGCCGAAGTGATTCAGGCAGTGAGTTCGAAGAGCTTGTGCCAGCGGTACTGGCCAGTAACTCGAACACTACATCAACGCAGGACTGTGGGGTTTTCTCACTGTCTACAAGATCGTTTTTATCACCTTTCTGGGAGACCAACAGGGTTGTCTCACTATCTTGAACCTTATCTGCATTACTTTCTCTACCATTGCATAGTGGGGTGCTCTTCTCCAATATTATGTTTGCATACTACAAGAGAAACAAGCAGACACATCACAGGTTTAGCTTGTAGTATACGAAACTCATTTTGGTAAACCGGTTCAGTAGTAAGGTGGACAGGATAACAGCATGAAACAAACATATACCTATGTACTATGGTCACTGTATTGTCCATATCATTCTAGTTTATGTTCCCTAATCAAGATAGAAACACAGTTCCACTCATATATTTTTAAGACACAACAGCATAGACAGAATATAAGTGTGAGAAACTACACAACATTGGCAGCACTTGTAATGTGCATCACATGAGAACATAACTGTTTATACAACTTAAACTGAAATCAACATAGAGCAAGAAGTTAGAACAGCAATCCAGTTAAAGAAATAGGTTTAAAACATACCTGTTGCGCCATTGGAGTTTCAATTGGATCCTTCAAATTCGAAAGTAGTTGGTATGAGTAAATACAGTGATGCAATAGCAAAGGAGTATGGACCATAGCTACGGAATCTGACCTGAGAACAGTTGCTCTTCTGCTTTAAACGTGGAGTTTGGGTTAGCTGTGGTGGTCTTCGTGCTTTGGGCACTGCAGTAGCTTTACAAACTGCTCGTGTGGGGGTACTCTGTGGTGGACATGGTGCTTTGTCAACTATAAGTGGGTTACTATCCGCTGGGGTTGCGGTTAGATGGGTTGTAGCTGGTTCTCTGCCCAACGGTGTAAGTGTGCAATCTGGAAGAGTCTCGATTATGTGTGGTGGGGCTAGTCTGTGGGCCCGTACAACCATGGTTCTATCTGCATCGCGGGTAGCACTGTCTTTTGTGAAGAACGGGTTTTTGCTCCCTTAGATACTGCCATCACCCCCTCCAATTCAAATGGCTGATAAACAAGAAAAGAAATTGAATGTACAGACATTGTATGATAGACAGATGTGGTAATTCACATATATGTTGTCTAACCAAACAGGACAGCATGACACAATTTCACATATATGATGCCTAACTAAACAGGATAGCATGACACAGTTTCAGATATATGATGGATAACTTAACAGGATATAATGGCATAATTCAACATATGATGAGTACCTAAACAGGATGACATGACAAAACTATATGATGTCTTTCTAAAATAGGTTGGGATGAAATAATTCACATACATGTTGTCTAAGTATACAGGATGGCATGATATAATTGACATAATTGATTTATGTACTAACCAGCTGGCACTCGCATGTATGATCTGTAAACTAAGCAGATAGAATTCAATATTGTGCATATGATGTCTAAACTAAGCAATGCAAGACACCATATGCATCATATGAGAAATATAAACATTGCAACTTAGAGCATACACCTCAGGTGGGATATAGGACTGGTCATCTGTCTCTGAATCCTCCTCTGAGGAGCTCCCTGTAACCATCGAGATATATGCTTCAACAGGTACCATTGCCTGCTCTGAAGACCTTGTTTTCACTCCAGATTTTTCCATAACCGGCTCAAATGGCTGATACACATGAAGAGTAGTTCAATATACACAGATTATCGACAAATGGAATATATAATGAAAAAAAGGATGGCATGAGATAATTCACATATATGATGCCTGGCTCCATGGTGGTGCATAATTCACATATATGATAACTGGCTGAAAAACATGGCATTGCATAATTCACATATCTGATATAGAAAGCAAACAGGAGGCATTCACAAAAAGCATGTCTAATCTAAGCAGATGGCATGGCAATGCAAGACACCATATGCATGATATGAGCAATATAACCCAGCCAAGTTAGAGCATGCACCTCGGGGGGAATACGACTGGTCATCTCTCTCTGAATCCTCCTCTGAGGAGCTATCTGTAACCAGCAAGAAATCTGCATCGACAGGTAGCACTGACTGCTCAGAAGACCTTGTTTTCACTCCAGATTTTCCCATGACCGACTCAAATGGCTGATGCACAGGAAGAGTAGATGAATGTATAAACATTGTTGACAAATGGAATACATTATGGAAAAAAATAATGGCACAATACAATTCACATATACGATGACTGGCTAAACAGGATGGCATTGCATGATTCACGTATATGATGCCTCGCTAAAGAAGATGGCATTGCATAATTCCCATATACTCCCTCCGTTCCTAAATATTTGTCTTTTTAGAGATTTCAAATGGACTACCACATACAGATGTATATAGACATATTTTAGAGTGTAGATTCACTCATTTTGTTCCATATGTAGTCACTTGTTTAAATCTCTAAAAAGACAAATATTTAGGAATGGTGGGAGTATGATATAGAAACCAAACAGGTGGCATTCACACAAAGCAAATCCAAACTAAGCTGATCACATATAAGATGTATAATGGAAGCAATGCAAGGCGCCATATGCATGATATGACCAACATCAGCATGCCAGGTTAGAGCAAACACCTCAGGTGGTAAACAGGCGTGGTTGGCTCCTTCTGAATCTCCATCTGAACAGTTATCTTCCTCTGGAATACAATCTGGAAATGCAGGAGGGGGGCACTTCGCCCACCATGGAGCGGCTTCTGCATGACATTATATTCGCACGCAACGGTCTTCTCTTTTTCTCTACATGTTCAGTACGATTGTGTACAATATCTGACATGCGTAATAAAAAAAGTTAGATTTTGTAAGGCCTAAGGGGTGCATGCAAAAATCAAGACTGATGGTAGCAAATGAGTGGATGGATCCAAAACTAATGATAGCAGGTAGATTATAGCTTCAGTTTAAAAAGATAGACAATGGATCATCTATTGTTTGTTGCCCACCCAACATGAACCACATAGAAGACCCCAGATGAACCAGATAGTAGACAGATACTATTCGTTGCTGGCTCGATATGAGACCCATGGGAAATTCAAAACTCAAGATTGAACGATAAAGTAGCAGGTAATAATAACCGATGTATAACGTAAGCAAACACGAAAGACTGCGACCTCTCTTCCGGAACTGTGTAGTCCTCAGGTTCATCTGCTCAGTCGATGATGGTAATGCAGTTGGCGTGGCTGCCGGCAACGGGGAAGATGATCTGAGGGGGCGAAAGGAAGTCTGCAGGGGGGATCTCTGCTGCAGTGAACGCTTCTGTCGATGGTGCACCTCAGGTGGGGTGGATGACGGCACGGCAGGAGCAGGACATAACACACAGAGTTTTCTTTGACGCCTATCTGAAAATGAAGTAAATCTGTAAGGGCTCCTTAGAATTGGAGGATTCTATAAACGCAGGGACAGGAAAAACACGGGAATAGGATAGGAATGCACGTGCAATACAGAGCATTTGGAAACATAGGATTTCAGTCAACCTGGGTGTTTGGCTCACATAAATTGGAAGAATAGAGGAATGGAGAAACAAAGTGATGCGACGAGTGTACAACCTCTTTGGCATAGCCTCGTGGACCTCAGCATCATTGGGTTGGACGTGGAGGATGGTGATGATGCTGGTGTGACTGTCGGAGGCGGGGAAGAAGATCCGAGGCCTCTGGAAACGGCGCCGAGGGTACTGCTCGGCTGTGATGGACGGTTCCGTCGTTGGAGCAGCTTCGCTAAGGTGTACGGCGACGAGGCTGAAGCATGACAAGACAGACAACGTTAATCTGAAGTGGGACCCTAATATCATCTGCAATAGATGATGTAAAATACATCACCAAAAAGTGCTACTCCCTTCGTTCCTAAATATTTGTCTTTCTAGATATTTCAACAAGTGACTACATACGAAGCAAAGTGAGTGAATCTGCACTCTAAAATGTGTCTACATGCATCCGTAGGTTGTAGTTCATTTGAAATGTTAGAAAGACAAATATTTTGGAACGGAGGGAGTAGATGTAAAATGCATCAGCCGCGCCACGGCCGCTCCGACAGATGCTGTAAGTACTGTTCACTCTGAACTTAACTGAAGAAAATGAACTTCACAGTCGAAACTGAATTTTACTGTTGAAACTGATTGAACTAGTAACAGAGCATTGCAATAGATGTTTAGGGCGTTCGAACACTAGTAGCAGAGAAGCAGTGATCAAAATCAATGGACGCTCGAGCAGGGAACGCACTAGCAGAGAGCAAGTCGTGCAGTAGCACCGCGAGCGAGTGCTAAAGTAGCAACTCCTGTAGCTGCCGGAGGTCGTGCAGCAGCAGCAGCAGCGCAAGCGAGAGCAAGAGCAAGAGCAGCAGCACGAACGAAAGCAGGAGCAGTGCAGCAGCGTGACCGACAGCAAGAACAGAGCCGCAGCGCGAGTGAGAGCCGGAGCAGCTGCAGCTAGTGCCGTTGTGGAAGTCGCCGCCGAGGAAGCAACGACATGGGGGAGAGACGCCATGGATGATGTGGCCGATGACGGCGCCCTCGATGGAGACACGCCATGTCTGCTCGGTATCGAGCACCGGCAGCCCCGTGAGCTCGAATAAAAGATAAAATGCAGCAGTGAGTGCAGAACCTCCTTGGTGGCGCCGAGTTGGCCTCGGCTTCATCGGAGGAATTGGTGAGGGTGCTGCGGTTCCGGTGGGGCAGGTCAAGACGGCGCTGTGGGGATTGAGGTGGCGCGATAGACGAGGCGAACGTCGGGGCAACTCCTTAGAGGTGGAGGACGGGGCGGCTGATCCGGCGGGACAACGAGATCGACAACGGATCCTCATCCGGTGCAGTGGATGAGGGACGGCGAGCTGTTGCGGTGGACGACGTAGTCGGGGAAGAGTCTCCGGCTGGGCGGCGGTCGGGAGGCCGACGGAGGAGCGTGGGGTTTCGCGGGTTTTGGCGGCCTCGGTGTACGAATGGGGGGGCGAAGGGGGAGGGGGAGCCAAGCTTAGGGACGCGCTTGTCCGAAATGTAGGGTAAGTTACCAGCGTACACCCACCGGTTTTGACACCGTGACGTGGAGCTTCATTTCCGGCTGAGGGGTAGAAGGGGGATTTCGCGTGTCTGGGCTGCGGGAGCGATTTCAGATGAGGAGGGAGTTCTCGTGCGCGTCCAAATTTCGGGATAACAAGGCACAGCGCGGGTTGAAGAAGCGGGAGTTTCAAAGCAGGTGAGACAAAAGATACTCGAGCTTGAAAATTTTGGGATAACAAGGTGCGGATTCCTTGTTCGGCAGAACAAACTTAACATGTAAAAAAACAATTCATACAAGACACAAGAGAGTCATGTCCCCTTTTACTATATTGCTATAGATGCCATTGAAAAAACTACAAGAAAAATGTAAAAAAATCGGGAGAACAAGATTACCCTTCACAGTACCAAATCGATTCGCACTTCCCTCAACAACAACAAAAAACAAATCAATTCCCACCAAAGAAAGAGTAATGTCCCTTTTTATATGATTACATATGCCATGATCTCGAATTTCAATTTTTGAATCCACGTTATGTTGAATTCGAACATATCGTTAGGTGACCTTGCGGTTTATAATTGATGTAGTCGTACATTTTGATCTTCCATCATATATGAACATTTTACTCCACCATGTGAACATATATATTGTCGTCTACCATATGGACTAAATTTGAATCAATTTTCCTTATTTGAATACGATTGTTGTCAAGTTATACAATAATTTAAATATTGTCTTGATAACAAAAAAATACATATAGCAGTAATCATATTTCACTATGAACTACATGTACCATACGCTCTCCAATTCAAATATTTGTATCCATTTTATGTTGAATTCAAATCATAGTACATTATTGGTCTAGGTAGCGAGATGTTTGGGATAATCTAAACCCTGTTTTCATACGTATAATTTTTGGCTGAATTGGGACAAGTTTTGGTATAAGCCTCTTGCAAAACCGGAGATTCTCTCAACAAGCCTCGTGCTTCCGAGAGGGAACGTGTCACCTTTGTGTGCGAAACGATATACGCTGCCTCCCCCCTGATTTTATTTACAGAGGCAACATAGAACTATATGAGTGCCCTGTTAAATGTTGGAATTATTTCGGGTTCATTTGGCCTTTTTATACATTAATTGAGTTTCTGGACTTTTAATGTGCATAATCTAAATATGAATTGCATGCACATGCTCCGGTGCACCAAAGTGGGTTGAAAAATCACATGTGTGTCCTTGGTTGAATTTCTAGGTCCCATGGAAGAAATGAGAATGAAATTCAAACATCTGGGCGTCATGACTCGGCCGAGAACATCGAGAAACTTTGATTTTAAATTCATGTAAATCCAAAACTCGCCTGGAAATCATGAAACTTGGCATGGTGTCATGTCATGGCACTAACATGTTGTGGTAAAAAATTGGGCCGATTTAGAAGCTCGTGGTTCTAAGAGGGAACGTGCCACCTTTGAGTGTGAAACGATATACGCTGCCCCCCTTGAGTTTCTTAACAAAGGCAACATAGAACTACATTAGTGCCCTGTTAAATTTTGGAATTATTCCGGGTTCGTTTGTCATTTTTTATACATTAATTGAGTTTCTGGTCATTTAATGTGCATAAGTCAAATTTGAACTACAAGCACATGCTCTCGTGCACCAAAGTTGGTTGAAAAATCACATTTGTGTCCTCGGGTGAATTTCTAGGTCCCATGCAAGAAATGAGAATAAAATTAAAACATCTAGGCATCGTGGCTCGGCCGAGAACTTTGAGAAACTTGGTTTTAAAATTCTTGTAAATCCAAAACACGTATGAAAATCATGAAACTTGGCATGGATGTCATGTCATGGTACTACCATGTTGTGGTAAAAAAAATTTGGCCGAATAGGAATAGATTTTGGTATAAGCTTCTTGCAAACCGAAGCTTCTCTCAAGAAGGCTCGTGGTTCTGAGAGGGAACGTGCCACCTTTGAGTGCGAAACGATATACGTTGTCCCCCTTGAGTTTATTTACAAAGGCAACATAGAACTACATGAGTGCCCTGTTAAATTTTGGAATTATTCCGGCTTCGTTTGGCCTTATTTACACATTAATTGAGTTTTTGGTCATTTAATGTGCATAATACAAATTTGAACTACAAGCACATGCTCCCGTGCACCAAAGTTGGTTGAAAAATCACATTTGTGTCCTCGGGTGAATTTCTACTCCCTCCTTCCATCTATATAGGTCCTAATGCGTTTTTCGAGGCTAACTTTGACCAAACGTTAGAGCAATAATATATGACATGCAACTTACACAAAGCATACTGTCGTGGAATTGTCACGGCAGATGTCCCCGTGCTACGACTTAGTCGTGGAGCCATCGCAGCTAGGAAGCTTGAAGGGGTTTAGCGGGACAAGGAACACGAGGGTTTATATTGGTTCGGCCCCTTACGGTGAAGGTAAAAGCCTACGTCCAGTTTGAGGTGGTATTGATTAGGGTTACGATAACCAGGGAGCTAAACTGCTATGCCTGGCTCTCGATGAGATTGTTCTTGTCCTCAAAACCGCTGCCGGGTCGTCCCTTTATATAGGGAGGCTGACGCCCAGCAGCTCTCAGAGTCCCGGCCGGCTCATAAGAGTGTTCGGCTCGGACTCTCAACTATTCTTGCCTTACACTACAAGTTCTACCATGATAATGATTGTAACTATGGGCCTTAAGCCATATCCGGGTCTTAAGCCCATCTTTGGCCCACCGTCTTCAAGCTTGGCGCCGGGCTTCTGGCAGTGACCATATGAGTAACCCGGCCCCTCCTGGCGGGTGACTCTAAGGTCTATATCCTCAACATTAGGCCCCAGATTGATTTGAGCCGTCTCATGTCAATCTTCAATTCTTTCGACAGAAAAAATCTCCGGCTTACCATTTGTGTGAAGGCCATAACCCGGCGTGACGTCATTCTCTGGACTCCGGGTAATCCGCCGTGACGTCATCTTCCATTAAGCCCGTTTTTTACTCCACCAGATCCGCAACGGATCTTATCTTTACTGCCATCCCGAAAATCGAGGCGTTTCATGGGGAGATAACCACGCCGCGGTCTCCTCGTTTCTCGCGCCCACTTATGAGCTCACCCTTATAAATAGCCCGGCCCGACGGGCCTTCAGCCACTCTTCTTCCTCCTCATGCCAGTGTTCCTCCGCTCGAGCTCGAACTCCGCCGCCGCCACCGCGCCCCCAGTCTTCGTCAACCTTGGCCGCTGCATCACCCTGACTCGGTCTAGACAAACGGCGGCAACCTCCGCATCTCTTCAGCACCGGTAAGTCCTCGCTACCCCGTAGAACAGATCTGCAGTAGGGTTCGTCCGTGTTCATCCGCGTTCTTCGCCGTCGCCCACGAGTTCTTCAGTAGTTTTCATTTTTACTGCCCTTCTTGATCTTAGACTTATATAGCCCTGCCGCGGAAGCTGTTTAGCACTCATTTCAAATGCAAGTAGACCTCTTTTTACTGCATAAAGGCCTCATTCGAGCTCAAGAACTCCCCTGCGTCTGTTTTTTAGGTCTAGAAATTTTCCTTTTGCCCGACCATTTTGATCCAAAATATTTACCGCAATGTGTGAAACCTGTTTTCACCACACTTAGTAAAAAACTGCACTCATTGAGTCATGGCGGTTTACATTTCCGGCTTAAAGAAACCACGCGCCATAGAACCTTCCGACTCAAAGGAGACCATGCGCCATAGAATTTTCCGGCTCATCTATGATAAGGCCGTAGACAATCGAATTATTCTCAATGCCCCGGGCGGCTTAAATAACCCGGCGCACTTAGATATATGTCATTAGTCCCCTTCATAAGCCGCCACTTTAACACTGAACTGTAAATTTCCTCCGGCTTATAATTAAACCGGACGTTTCCTTTTATCATAGGCTGCCGACTTTTACCATGCCTCCCAAAGCTCCTAAAGCCTCCATCACTTGCAATTGGATGAGGTCCAATGTCACCAACGAGACGTTAGCAGATTTTGTCAAGTCAGGCTACCTGCCCAAGAAGGATGTCATGTCCTACCGTGCCCCCGACCCATCAGAGGAGAGACCACAGCCAAGGGACGGGGAGGTGGTCATTTTTGCGGATCACATGAGCCGGGGCTTCGCACCGCCCGGCTCAAAGTTTTTTAGAGACGTGCTGAACTTCTTTGACCTGCGGCCACAAGATATAGGACCCAACTCGGTGTCCAACATATGCAATTTCCAAGTGTTCTGCGAGGTTCATCTTGGAGAAGAGCCCAGTCTGCTGCTCTTCAGAGAGCTCTTCTACTTGAACCGCCAGAACGAGTGCGCCAACGGGCCAAGTTTGGAGCTAGGCGGCATCTCCATTCAGAGACGGAGAGACTGTCTTTTCCCTTATGCCGAGCCACCGAGTCACCCAAAGGACTGGAATCTGACGTGGTTTTATTGCCAAGACACGTCACCGGCTGACGAGAGCCCGCTGCCCGGCTTTCGCCCTTCACGTCTGGAGCCAACTCACCCGCTATCTGACAAGTTAACTCAGGCGGAACGCCAACCTCTGCTCCCCACCATTAACAAGATCAAGGCTCACCTGGGCAACGGTCTCAACGGAATCGATCTGGTCCGGGTCTGGATCTCCTGGCGGGTGATCCCATTGAGCCGCTGCCCCGGTTTAATGTGCGAGTACACGGGCCGAAAGGATGACCCCCAGAGACACAGCCGCAACGATCTTCCTGAAGATGTTGCAGAGGATATGACCAAGGCTCTCTTGAACGAGAGCCTGGCAGACTGCGGGAGGACCGGGTTAGCCCCCTTCTGCAAGACCAACCCAGCCCCAGCGGTAAGCCGCCGATCTAAACATCTCATCTTCTTCTGTATATAACTTTCATCTGAAACCTTTAAGAAATCATCATTGTATTTTTTAGGCTGATGACAAATTTTGGAAGGTCAAATATGACCATGAGGCGGCAAAGAAGGCCAGAAAAGCGAAGAAAGCCGCTCCCCGTAAGAAGGGAAGTAGGCCTACTGCTTCAGAGCTGATGCAATTGAGCGACAGCTCCGAGTCAGAGGTAACCCTTGAATCTGTAAGCTCTTGCTATACCTGCTATTTATTTCTGTCCACCTTATCAATACTATTCATCAACAGGATGACACCGGCGCAAGTAACCCGGTGGTTGAAGAGGTAATGTCACATTCCTCCGACTCGGAGCCCTTGCCAAGGCTGAAAATCCGAAGGGTAACCCGGAAAGTAAGCTTTTCACATCCTTTAGCTTATCAAGACCCTCAATTTATTTTGAAGCGTCAGGTTCATGAGAGCCGGCGGCACACCCGGACCGACAAAAACACTGACCTCTCCTCCGGGTTACCTGACGCATCGAGGAAACGCCGGACCGAGGTGATCTCAGAATTGTACCCTTTTCATCCTTTGGCAGGTGTTATACGTCAACCGCTCAACTCTTCTGACTCAAATTATCAGGAAACTTCCCCTCTTCTGGCGACTCTATGCAGTCAAGCCTGCCGGCTTTCAAGACCGTGCCCGGGTAATGATAATCATCTCATGTTGTACTTTGTCTTTACTCACACTATTGTGCTCAACCTTTCTGTCTTTTCAGTGCCCAGGCCAAGCTCACCAAGAGGGCGAAGAAGACCAAGCCGGTGGAAGAGCCGGATTTGCCTGAGCCGGAGGTAGCAGGCCAAGAACCGCCAGCTGCCTCCGCTCCCGAAGCCACCGCTCCAACCGTCAAGGCAACTGCAGAAGCTTCTGCTAACCCGGAGGCCTCCAGCTCGGCTCAACCAGCAGATGATCCGGACATGGTAATCACCTGGACGGAATTTGTTGAGCCGGGGAGACCTACTACGCTGGCCAAGTGCTCCGCCAAGGGGGAGTTGCTACAGCCCCGCCGGGTTAATCTGGACCTTACTGACTACGCCAACCTGAACATCGGAGAGATCGTCTCCGGCTTCGTCAGTCAAGTGCACAAGAGCCGGGATGCAGAGATCCGCATGGTGAACCAAATTCAGCAGAAGTCTGAGGTATTACTCTTCTGTCTTCTTACTTACTGCATAGCTACTTTTACCATGCTAGCCCCCAAGTCGACGACTTATGATTAAATATGTTGTAGACTTAAGTTACGGCTTTCTTCCATGAACCGGAAATTTGTAGATAAGAACGTTCGACATGCATTAGCCCCCAAGTGCCAAGTGTCTTTGCTTGGAAAGTGCTTGGGACTTTTAAGATTACCTAGTAACTGTTCATCTTATAACCCAGAAATTAAGCAGGCTGCTTGTAAAAAGTTTGAAGCTGACATCTCCGATCTGAAGAACCGGCTGAAGATGCAAGAAATGGAGACCCGGAAAGCAACTGCCAAATTTGTTTCCAGCATTGCTGCGCAAGAAAAGCTGAAGACGGAGTTTGACGCTGAACGGAAGGCTTGGGCTGAAGAAAAGGTCGCGCTGGTGAACCGGGCAGAACAAGCGGAGAAGGCTCTCTCTGAAAAGTCCGCCGAACTCTCCGGCTTAAAGCGCCAAGTGTCCCAGATGGTTGCCGCAATCTTCGGTAAGTCATCTCACCGGCTTTCATCAAGCTTAGAATATGTACATCCCATAACTCACCCTTGTTGGCGGCTTATCATATTCTATTAAACAGGTCCCAGAAGCGCCAACCTCAACCAGAGTGTGGTAACCAAGCTGAAAGCCGTGTACACCCTGGTGGAGCAACTCTACACTGGGTCACAGCGTGCCTTGGCTGTGGTGGCCCTATCCAACGAGGTGCCGACTCACCTCGCGGAAGTTCTTCGCCGGCTCGCCGTTCTGCCTCAACGTATTCAAGAGCTGCGACGGGCCTCTGCAAGAGCCAGAGCTATCACCGCGCTGAGCCGGGCCAAGGCGTTCCTTCCAGAGTTAGACCCGGCAGACATCGCCCTCGGCTATCCAAGTTTAAAGGAAGACGGCACAGCCTTCGACCAAAGGGACTTTGCTGCCTGCGTGAAAGTCGTGCGCCCGGTGGCCACCCTTATTGGAAACGACACAGATCTGACCAAGTACCAGCCGGGTTACAATGCGGAAAATCAGAGGATCCCGACCCCGCGCTATGAAGCCCTCAGCTTAATCCCGCCGGCTCGTCAGCACACCTTCGCCCCGGAGATTGACCCGGCGGGGTTAATTGACGAGGAGGCTCAATTCGAAGCTCTGAGCGGCATCGACTGGAAGTCGTCGACTTTCCAGGCTTTGGGAACAGCCGGAGGAGAAGAGAGGGATGAGTCGGAGACGTCAACCCAGCAAGCATCGTAACTCTGCTGGCGGCTTATCAAACAATGCCTCACGCTTTTGGACTCAATGAGTCTTGTAATAGAGTAGGACCAACACTTTATCTTTACCGTGCCATCGTGCACGCCTTGAATGCTGAAGTCTATTGAAGTTGTCTCCTTTATATTTCTCTGGGTCGTAATCAATCATTTGTTTTCCTTAAGCTCAAAATAGTTGCCTTTAACTATCCTGCATAAAAGGACAAATCACAAGTCTCTAGGCGGCTTACCGCACTGAGAATCATAGGTTTCAGATATATAGCCCGGATATGAATCAAAAAAGACGTCCTCAAGTATGTCCTTAATACAGCCGTAATAACACACTTAGCGGCCTGCAAGCATACTTCCGGTTTAAATAACCCGGGTAATAAGGTTGATACCTCAATTCTGGTTTACCTGTCTTAATAACACCCATTGTGTTCAACTAACACTGGAAATCAAAGTTAAGCCGGCCAAGTGAGACCCGGCCATACACACTTTGAAATAATCAGAAGAAACTTGCTATAAAGCAGAAGAACTTAGGGGATTCCAGTTCGAATACGACCAGAGACCCGGCCCAAAGGGGTTATGCTAGGATTCGAATACGATCATATAGCCCCCAGTGGGTGTGGCGATGCCAATCAAGAGGGTACCGATAGCTATGTTCTCTTTGGTTCGAATACGACCCATGTTTGAACAGGAAGCCCCCAAATGACTTTAAGAATTGTTTAATGACGCTGATTCGAATACGATCCACGTCGGTTCTCAAAGGGGTTAAACTAAGATTCAAATATGATCAAAGAAAATTCCCCAATGAGCTCGGCACTTTGCCAATCAAATGGGTATCGACAGCTATGTTCTCTTTGGTTCGAATACGACCTATGTTTGAACAGGAAGCCCCCAAGTGACCTTATTGCCTACGGCTAGATTCGAATACGATCATAAGCCGGATCCTCCTTCAAGTTATCATGTAATCTTGCAATGAAAACAACACGTGCACATTTGGAGGAGAAAAAAGGACAGAGGTCCTGCTTTATTGCTTATCATAATATATACATGGCTTAGAGAAATATGTACATTATGAGAGCCGGTGGCTCAAGTGTAGTAAGGCCGAAGCTGAGCTATGTTCCACGGCCGACGGGTCTCTTCCTCCGACTTACGTGAATCTTTGTGCTCCCGAATGTCAATGAGGTAATATGACCCGTTGTGCAAATTCTTGCTGACCACAAAGGGCCCTTCCCAAGGCGGGGATAGCTTGTGCGCATCTGTTTGATCTTGGATGAGCCGGAGCACCAGATCGCCTTCCTGGAAGACCCGGGATTTAACCCGGCGACTATGATAACGGCGCAGGTCTTGTTGGTAAATCGCTGAGCGAGCTGCTGCCACATCACGCTGTTCGTCCAACAAGTCAAGAGCATCTTGGCGCGCCTGTTCATTATCCGCCTCAACATAAGCCGCCACTCGAGGCGAGTCATGACGGATGTCACTGGGGAGGACTGCTTCTGCCCCATAAACCATGAAGAAAGGCGTGAAACCTGTAGACCTGTTAGGAGTAGTGTTGATGCTCCATAATACGGAGGGCAACTCCTCCACCCAACAACCCGGCGTCCGTTGCAAAGGGACCAAAAGCCGGGGCTTGATGCCCTTCAGAATCTCCTGATTAGCTCTCTCAGCTTGACCATTGGATTGAGGATGAGCCACTGAGGAAACATCAAGTCGGATATGCTCTCGTTGACAAAACTCTTCCATGGCGCCTTTGGATAGATTGGTGCCATTGTCAGTTATAATGCTGTGTGGAAAACCAAAGCGAAAGATCACCTTTTTCATAAATTGAACCGCCGTGGCTGCATCACACTTGCTAACTGGCTCTGCTTCAACCCACTTGGTAAATTTGTCAACTGCCACCAAAAGGTGGGTCTTCTTATCCTTGGACCTTTTAAAAGGCCCAACCATATCGAGCCCCCAGACCGCAAAGGGCCAAGTAATTGGGATCATCCTCAGCTCCTGAGCCGGCACATGAGCCCGTCGTGAGAACCTTTGGCAACCATCACATTTACTGACCAAGTCCTCCGCATCAGCATGAGCCGTCAGCCAATAAAAACCATGACGAAAAGCCTTGGCCACAAGAGACTTTGAGCCGGCGTGATGGCCACAATCCCCTTCATGAATCTCACGCAAGATCTCTTGACCTTCCTCAGGGGAAACACAACGCTGAAACGCTCCCGTAACACTGCGGTGATGCAACTCGCCATTGATAACAATCATTGACTTAGCCCGCCGGGTTATTTGTCTGGCCAAAGTTTCATCCTCAGGCAACTCTCCCCGGGTCATGTAAGCCAGATAGGGCATTGTCCAGTCCGGTATGATGTGGAGAGCCGCCACCAGTCGTGCCTCCGGGTCAGGGACAGCCAAGTCTTCTTCTGTAGGCAACTTAACAGAAGGGTTATACAGGACATCCAGGAAAGTATTAGGCGGCACCGGCTTTCGCTGAGAGCCCAGCCGGCTTAGGGCATCAGCCGCCTCGTTCTTCCTGCGATCAATGTGCTCTACTTGGTAGCCCTGAAAGTGCCCAGCAATGGCATCAACTTCGCGGCGATAAGCCGCCATGAGAGGGTCCTTGGAATCCCACTTTCCTGATACTTGTTGAGCCACCAAGTCTGAGTCGCCGAAGCACCTTACCCGGCTCAAGCTCATCTCTTTAGCCATCCGAAGACCATGGAGCAAGGTCTCGTACTCAACCGCGTTGTTAGTGCAAGGAAACATCAACTGTAACACATAATGGAACGTGTCACCTTTAGGGGAAGCCAACACGACTCCAGCCTCCGAGCCCTCCAATTGCCTGGACCTATCAAAGTGTATAGTCCAGTATGTGTTATCCGGCTTTTGCTCGGGCACTTGTGACTCTGTCCAATCATTGATGAAATCCACCAAGGCCTGAGATTTAACAGCAGTGCGTGGCACGTATTTCAGACCATGAGGTCCGAGCTCTATAGCCCACTTAGCCACTCTCCCTGTGGCCTCTCTGTTTTGAATGATATCACCAAGAGGGGCAGAACTGACCACAGTGATGGGATGACCCTGGAAATAATGCTTAAGTTTCCGGCTCGCCATGAACACACCATAAACAAGCTTCTGCCAATGCGGATACCGCTGCTTGGACTCAATGAGCACTTCGCTGACATAATAAACCGGCCGCTGAACCGGATGCTCCTTACCCTCTTCCTTGCGCTCCACCACCACAGCCACACTGACGGCTCGTGTGTTAGCCGCCACATACAGTAATAAGGGCTCCTTATCAACCGGAGCAGCAAGGACTGGGGGCTCTGCCAGCTGCTTCTTCAAATCCTCAAAAGCAGTATTAGCTGCATCATTCCAGACAAAGTTATCAGTTTTCTTCATCAACTGATATAATGGCATGGCCTTCTCACCCAAACGGCTTATAAACCGGCTTAAAGCAGCGATGCGACCCGCCAAGCGCTGAACGTCATTTATACACGCCGGCTTAGCCAGGGAGGTGATGGCCTTGATCTTCTCCGGGTTAGCTTCAATGCCTCTGTCAGAAACCAAAAAACCCAAGAGTTTGCCTGCAGGAACACCAAAAACACACTTGGCCGGGTTAAGCATCATCTTGTAAACCCGGAGATTATCAAAGGTTTCCCTTAAATCATCTATCAGGGTTTCCTCCTTTATGGACTTAACCACAATATCGTCCACATAAGCATGAACATTGCGCCCAATCTGGTTATGAAGACAGTTCTGCACACAACGCTGATAAGTCGCCTGTGCACACTTGAGTCCAAAGGGCATAGACACATAGCAGAAGGCTCCAAAGGGAGTGATGAATGCCGTCTTCTCCTGGTCCTTAACTGCCATTTTAATCTGATGATATCCGGAATAAGCATCCAAGAAACTTAAGCGCGCACAACCTGCCGTAGCATCAATAATTTGATCAATACGGGGAAGGGCAAAAGGATCAGCCGGACACGCCTTGTTTAAGTCCGTGTAGTCCACACACATCCGCCAAGTGCCGTTCTTCTTGAGTACGAGCACCGGGTTAGCTAACCACTCTGGGTGAAAGACTTCAACAATAAACCCGGCCGCCAAGAGCCGGGCCACCTCTTCACCAATAGCTTTCCGCCTCTCTTCATTAAACCGCCGAAGGAACTGCCTGACCGGCTTAAATTTCGGATCAACATTGAGAGTGTGCTCAGCGAGTTCTCTAGGTACACCTGGCATGTCAGACGGTTTCCATGCGAAAATGTCCCTATTCTCACGGATGAACTCGATGAGCGCGCTTTCCTATTTTGGATCCAGATTGGCACTGATGCTAAACTGCTGAGATGAATCTCCTGGAACGAAATCAACAAGTTTAGTCTCATCAGCCGACTTAAATTTCATTGCCGGCTCATGCTCCGTAGTCGGCTTTTTCAGAGAGGTCATATCTGTTGGGTCAACATTGTCTTTGTAAAACTTCAACTCCTCTGTTGCACAAACAGATTCTGCATAAGCTGCATCGCCTTCCTCACATTCCAAGGCCACCTTCCGGCTGCCGTGAACCGTAATGGTCCCATTATGACCCGGCATCTTGAGCTGTAAATACACGTAACACGGCCGTGCCATGAACTTGGCGTAAGCCGGCCGCCCAAATATGGCATGGTACGGACTTCTTATCTTGACCACCTCAAAGGTCAATTTTTCCACCCTGTAGTTGTTCTCATCTCCAAAGGCCACTTCCAACTTGATCTTGCCGACTGGATAAGCCGACTTACCAGGTACCACACCATGGAAAATAGTGTTTGACTGGCTGAGGTTCTTATCAATCAACCCCATACGACGGAACGTCTCATAATAGAGGATGTTGATGCTGTTGCCTCCATCCATGAGCACCTTAGTGAACTTATATCCTCCCACCTGAGGAGCCACCACCAAGGCCAAGTGACCCGGATTATCCACCCGGGGAGGGTGATCCTCTCTACTCCACACTATAGGCTGCTCAGACCACCGCAAGTAGCGTGGAACCGCCGGCTCAACAGCATTCACAGCCCTCTTATGAAGCTTCTGATCTCGCTTACATAGACTGGTGGTAAACACATGATACTGTCCACCGCTAAGCTGCTTTGGATTGGTCTGATAACCTCCCTGCTGTTGTTGATGACCCTGGCCAGACTACTGATTAAAGCCCCCTTGACCGTTCTGAGGATTAGAATTTGAGCCGCCGCCCGGGCAATTGTAATTCTTAAAGGCCTTCATGATTGCACAATCCTTCCATAGATGAGTTGCCGGCTTCTCTCTAGAGCTATGCCTTGGACAAGGCTCATTCAACAGTTGCTCCAGCGTCGGGCCTGACCCGCCGCCTCGGGGAGGGGGCCTCCCCTTGCGTCGCTGGTTATTACCTTGTGAGCTGGCGTTGGCTACAAACTCTAGGCTGCCATCGGCCTTGCGCTTGCCTCCTCCTTGGTTTCCCGGGTTATGCTGAGGACCCTTGCCATTGTCGTTCTTCTTTCCCTTCCCTGTCCTTTCATCATCTAAAGCGGGGTCCTTGGTACCATCAGAGTCGGCGTACTTGACAAGAGCCGCCATCAGCGTACCCATATCATTGCAGTCGCGCTTAAGCCGCCCGAGTTTCATCTTCAGGGGCACAAAACGACAATTCTGCTCCAACATTAAGACTGCAGAGCTGGCATCCATCTTATCTGAGGAATGTATTATCTCCTTAACCCGGCGAACCCAATGTGTCGTAGACTCACCCTCCTGCTGCTTGCAGTTAGTCAAATCCACAATTGACATAGACTGCCTACAGGTATCCTTGAAGTTTTGGATGAACCGGGCCTTCAGCTCAGCCCAAGACCCAATGGAATTCGGTGGTAGCCCTTTCAACCAAGTGCGGGCAGTCCCATCTAACATCATGGTGAAGTACATAGCCATGGCCGCTTCACTGACCTCCAGCAGTTCCATAGCCATCTCATAACTCTCGATCCAGGCTGCGGGTTGTAAGTCTGCCGTGTAATTAGGCACCTTCCTAGGGCCTTTGAAGTCCTTGGGTAGACGTTCATTGCGGATAGCTGGCACTAAACAAGGGACACCCCCAGTCCTGGTAGGGATACCCACGTCGACGGAAGTCGTCGGATAAGCCGGGGGAGTCTGGTAAGCCGTCAACTGAGGCACCTGCTCCGCCTCTTGCCGCGCTCTGTCTTGGTCTGCTGCGTGAAAGGCTCCGTTATGAGCCGGGCCATGGCCAGGGGGCGGGTCATGGCGTCGGACGTTACTTGAGCCGGTCGCTGAGACCATGTGTCTGCTGTAACTCGGGCTCCGGCCTGGACGAGGGGTCGAGTGGATCCTGTCCCGGCTGTAGGAGTACGCCTCTTGCTGCGCCAGTGCTGTCTGAAGGAGTTCCCTGACCCGGCGGGTTTCAATAGCCGTCGGAGAGTCGCCGTCAACTGGGAGAGCCGCCAGCCGTGCTGCCGCGGTGACCATGTTCTCCAGCGGGTTATTATAATGACCCGGTGGTATTGGCACGTACTGAGGCGGGGCAGGGGCATCTGGGGAGGCCCCATCACTTGTGGCTGAATAGGGGTCCCAGACCCGGGCACTATGACCCCTGGCGGGTTACTAGACCCTGCACCTGGCGTGTTGAAGAGGTTTCGTGGATCGTAAACCGGAGGGAGTCGAGATTGGGCCTTTTGATGCCTTCTTCTCAGGACCTCATTGGACGCGTTTTGATCCATCGTGAGCCGGAAGGACTGCGCTTGAATCAACTGGGTTTGGGCGTCGAGAGCCGCCCTTTCCGCAGCCATCCTGATCCCTTCTGCTGCCAGATCCTCCTTAGCTTTCACTAGATCCAACTTTAACTGCGCCACCTCCGCATCATGCTGAGCTTGATCCGCCGGGTCAACCGTGGCGGTTAACAGGGCCGTCATCTTGTCCGTGAGATCCATTAGCACCTGAGCCGGCGAGGGCACCGGGTTTCCCGCTCCAGCAGCAGGGTTCTGAACAGGCTGTGCACCGGCCATAAAGACTCCAACCTGACTTGGCGGCTCAAACGGGTCCGGAATACTGTCACCATCGGAACAACCCATGAGCCTGCCATCTTGAAGTTGATACAACGAGTTTGACTCATCGGTGGACGACTCGCCGTCAGAGCCGGCGGCCGTCTCATCACCAGATCCAGATCGATCAGAGGGCCCTCCATGGATACATCCCACAAAAGCATGCCTTAAGGCAGGCCGGGCCCGGGCGGGTCGTGCACGCTGAGCCGTCTCGATGAGATCGGCGCAGAGATCCGGCTCAGGGCCCGGCTCACCAATCTTGCCAATGAAAACATGAATTCCGCCGAAGGGGACCCGGTACCCGTACTCAATTGAGCCGGCGTCGGGGCCCCAGTTTGCATCGTCGATGTAGAGCTTGCCGCGACGACTCTTGGTCATCCGGCCCACAGCGTATCCCTTGAGCCCTTCGAAGCTGCCCTTCAAGAACTCAAATCCACCGTGCGCTGGCCCCACGGTGGGCGCCAACTGTCGTGGAATTGTCACGGCAGATGTCCTCGAGCTAGGACTTAGTCGTGGAGCCATCGCAGCTAGGAAGCTTGAAGGGGTTAAGCGGGACAAGGAACACGAGGGTTTATACTGGTTCGGCCCCTTACGGTGAAGGTAAAAGCCTACGTCCAGTTTGAGGTGGTATTGATTAGGGTTTCGATGACCAGGGAGCTAAACTGCTATGCCTGGCTCTCGATGAGATCTTTCTTGTCCCTAAACCGCTGCCGGGTCGTCCCTTTATATAGGGAGGCTGACGCCCAGCAGCTCTCAGAGTCCCGGCCGGCTCATAAGAGTGTCCGGCTCGGACTCTCAACTATTCTTGCCTTACACTACAAGTTCTACCATGATAATGATTGTAACTACGGGCCTTAAGCCATATCCGGGTCTTAAGCCCATCTTTGGCCCACCGTCTTCAAGCTTGGCGCCGGGCTTCTGGCAATGACCATATGAGTAACCCGGCCCCTCCTGGCAGGTGACTCTAAGGTCTATATCCTCAACACATACCTTCAAATTTGTATGTCAAAGGAGCTTCCAATAATATAATTTTCATAGTATACATCTCATGTGTGTTATTAATCTTGTCAATAGTCAAAGGCTGTCTTGAAAAACACATTAGGCCCTATATAGATGGAAGGAGGGAGTAGGTCCCATGCAAAAAATGAGAATAAAATTCAAACATCTGGGCATCGTGGCTCAGTCGAGAACATTGAGAAAGTTGGTTTTAAAATCATGAAACTTGGCATGGTGTCATGTCATGGTAGTACCATGCCGTGGTAAAAAAATTGGCCGAATAGGAACAAATTTTGGTATAAGCTTCTTGCAAATCGGAGCTTCTCTCAAGAAGGCTCGTGGTTCTGGGAGGGAACGTGTCACCTTCGTGTGCATAATTCAAATTTGAAATACAAGCACATGTTCCAGTGCACCAAAGTTGGTTGAAAAATCACATGTGTGTCCTCGGGTAAATTTCTAGGTTCCATGCAAGAAATGGGAATGAAATTCAAAATTCTGGGCGTCGTGGCTAGGTTGGAAACATTGAGAAACTTAGTTTTTTAATTCCTGTAAATCCAAAACACGCATGAAAATAATGAAACTTGGCTTGGTGCCATGACATGGCACCAACATGCTGTGGTAAATTCGCAGTCCGATTTGCGAAGGCGCACACATTAACAATTAACAAAGTCATTTTGGAACAAGTGTTGTCACGTTACAATCGGAAACACAAGTATTATTGAAACCGTGGGCGTTCTACTTACTAGTACCATTTACGTGCCGCCACGCGTCCCCATTTTTTATTAGCTAGGAGGCGCCGTGCAGGGTAGCTATTTGAGTACGAGAGGCGTGCGATCAGACCCCTCCGTGTGCTTATCGGGAGGAGAGCCCTTTGACCTCCATCTGCCGTCCACCTCTCTCCCAAGGTCTCCATTAATGGCACCCGAGCCTTTGTTTAATGGCGTGGCTATGTCTCACTCGACTAAGATTTAAGAGAGAAAAAAGAAAATCTGAAAGCATGGATCTTGATGTAAGATCCGACGGACCGATATAGCATCTACTACGACTTATAGCAAGACTGATGAATATATAAGGACGATTAATTTTTTGATCAAAGAAGGGCTTGCCCCTTCCGATTTTCATTACTGAAAACCACCACAATTCACAAGAAGTTCAGCACAACTCCAGCCTAACACGAAGGACTAAAAGCTACCAGATTGAAATCGCAACATCCCAAGAGGCCAACAAAGGCCAAACATCCGCGCTAGAACCCAACATTTCACAACCGACGACACAATCCACATCCTAAACCGATTATTACATAAAAAGAAACCAGGAAACTGAAGGACGCCCAGCAGCAACTAGAAGAACAGCAATGCCAGGGTCGCCACAGCAAGAGTTTTCTTCATTCCAGCCTCGCAACATTGATCTTCCACAGAAAGATAAGGACGATTAATTGTCTTACATAATTAGAAAGATAATTAAAAAAGCCACATGCGGCTACGCCCGAAATACACAAGGGCAAAAGAAGAAGGAAGACAAGGATCTGGCTCGCTGATCTCTACTTTCTTGCTGCGTTGTTGCAGGCCACGGGAACTAGTCTCCGCGGCGAGCGGCGATGAGCTCTTTCGTGTCCTCAAGACGCTGCTTGAGAACATCCACAGATTCCTCCACCAGCCTTTGGCGCTCGTTGCGGAGCATGTCATTCTCGTCCATAAGTTTCTTGACGATGACGCCGGTCCTCTTCAACAAGGCACTGGTCTCCTCTTGCTGGTCTGCACTTCGGACGATCTTCTCCCTCAGCAGGTCGCGCTGGGCCTGGAGCCTCTAATTGCCCTCCCTTAGTTGCCAGATGACGCCGGTAGCCTGTTCAAACGAGGCTTTCATGTCGTCCTGCAACCTCGCCCAGCCGAAGATCTGATCCATCTGGCTATGGACGATGGCATGCATGCACCTGTAACAGTCGTCGCCTGCCTGTGAGAAATTTTCCCAGGCCGCCGCGGCGCGGCGGGACATCTCTGCTGCATTCGTGGCGCGGCGGGACATCTCTGCTGCTTCCGCGGCACGGCCGGACCAGTCTGCTGCATCGACGGCGTGGCGGGACCTCCGTCTGCTTCAGCGGTGCGGCGGGACCTCTGTGCTGCTACTTCCGCGCGGCGGGACATGTCGGCTGCTCTCGCAGCGAGGCGGGGCATCTCTCGTGCTTCCGCTTCCATGCTCGCCTCTCCCTGGTGGCAATCTCTCGACCCAGAACTCACGCTGGCCATGGCAGACGCAAGGGAAGGATGTTGAATGACTTGTTTGTTTTTGTGGATGAGGAGTTCAGGAGGAATGTGCAGTCATCTTGGCATACTAGTATTTATAACCGCGTACTAATACGCTCCTAAGTGGGAAACCGTTTAGGTTGTGATCTGTGTCAACAGGTTTGCAATTCAATATAGCATGGTACTAATACTCTCCTAAGTGGGAAACTGTTTAGGTTGTGATTGGTGTGAATAGGTTTGCAATTCAATATAGCATGGAGTAATTTGGAATGTGACGAGACGCAAGCTCAAAATTTATTGACGGTTCTAGTTTCGAAGTGCGGCACTATTCCCGGATGGAGTACTTCTTTTTCTACTCCCTCCTTTCCGGTTTTATAGGGCTTATGTCAAAATTTTAGTTTTTCCATTTTATAAGGCTCAATTTGGTTGTTCCCCAACACATGTTCAGATTCCAAGGTGCATTAAATCATTGCATGCAAGTATTAAGAGAAAATTGACCAATACATGTACTTTATGCATGCATGCATTGCAATTAATGCATTGATAAACATAATTTTTTGAGAAAAACAAGCGCATTAATTAGGTGCTTTTGCAAACTACAAAAAATATTCCACCACTCACCATCTTGGTTGGTGAGATTTTTGAATTAAGCCCTATAAACCAGAAAGGAGGGAGTACTGTTGTGTACGTGCAATAACTGGCACCGTCGTATACATATCTTACGGTTAATGGGGCGTTCGACAGAAATAGCCGCGTGGCAAGCTCTAGGCTAGTCTTTTTCTCAGACGCATTAAACCTATCTCTCGGGACTTCTCGCACGCACCATCATGCCACCCACAAAAACTTGTACTCTGAGTTTAGTAGTATGTTATATAGGAAGAGAAGAGGTGCACGCACGCACTCATCCTCTCACACACGCGTCTGTTTTTTCTCGAAAAGGAGGATGATGACCCCCGGCCTCTGCATCTGGGAGTCACACACGCATCTGTAGCTACGAATTGTAGTGTTCTCAACCATCCGATTGGCTCTATCATGGATGTACCTATATACTAAAACATATCTAGATACATCTATATTTTGACAAATGGAAGGCATGTATTGTGGAACGGAGGGAGTGTTTGTCATCAAAATGGATAAAAGGGGAT
Source organism: Triticum aestivum (assembly GCF_018294505.1). Classification (NCBI taxonomy): domain Eukaryota; kingdom Viridiplantae; phylum Streptophyta; class Magnoliopsida; order Poales; family Poaceae; genus Triticum; species Triticum aestivum. Next base: position 47,736,006 of record NC_057805.1, read on the forward strand.
GTATCTAGAACTAAAATACGTCTACCTACATCTCCTTTTATCCATTTTGATGACAAGTAGTACTTCTTACCCAAAGGAACTTTATATCCAACAGACACAAAATATCCGTTCGACTGCTGGAAATTACTGATCTGATGTCGAAGTAATTGCTGCATCGCCACCAAAACCCACCATTTCTTAAGCTAAAGTAGACCAAGGTAATCCCTATACTAGCATATTACTAAGATAAACTGAAGGCACTGTAGAAACATTTAGGACGTGAGCTTGTCAATCTGAATGTGGAGGGACACAAGCTTAGCCCTGGCCAGTAGCTTGGGCGGAACTGTCAAGAAGGTCAGCTCCTGCACGTCGACGTCGCTGGGATCCTTGCTGCTTGTCACCTCCATTTCTACCTTGACGGTGTCGGTCGTGCCTTTGGGCTCCCCCGGCGGGCCGTTCGCCCACAGCTTGGCCACGTAGTGCGGCAGTGGGGACGCCCCCGCTCTGATGCAGACGACCAACACGGCGATAGGCGCACCGATGTCGAGCACGCCGCCGACCAAGAAAAACGTGCGGCGGTCCTCCTCCGCGAATAGCAAGAGCCGTGGCTCCGACAGTGGCACTTGCAGCTATATCTCCCACGTGTCGAGGCACGACTTAGAGGCATAACCGCCTAGTGGTTTTGTCGCAAGAAGGGTTATCTTCACACAATCCCATGTAATGAACAAGAATGGGATAAAGAGTTGGCTTACAATCGCCACTTCACACAATACATAAATATAATTCATACATCATCCAAAATACAAACATATAGACCGACTACGGCCAAAATCCAGATGAAAATAAGATAACCCCAAATGCTAGATCCCCGATCGTCCCAACTGGGCTCCACTACTGATCATCAGGAAAAGACACATAGTAACGACCACGTTCCTCGTCGAACTCCCACTTGAGATCGACTCCATCATCTGCACTGGCATCGTCGGCACCTGCAACTGTTTTGGTAGAATCTGTGAGTCACGGGGACTCAGCAATCTCACACCCGCGAGATCAAGACTATTTAAGCTTGTAGGACAGGATGGTGTAAAGAGGTGGAGCTGCAGCAGGCAATAAGCATATATGGTGGCTAACGAACGCAAATGAGAGCGAGGAGAGAAGCAACGGAACGGTCGTCTTCTATTAATGACCAAGAAGTGATCCTGAACTCCTACTTACGTCATACATAACTCAGACCGTGTTCACTTCCCGGACTCCGCCGAGAAGAGACCATCACGGCTACACACACAGTTGATGTATTTTAACTGGGTCAAGTGACAAGTTCTCTACAACCGGACATTAACAAATTCCCATCTGCCTCATAACCGCGGGCACGGCTTTCGAAAGATAATACCCTGCAGGGGTGTCCCAACTTAGCCCATCATAAGCTCTCACGGTCAACGAAGGATAAACCTTCTCCCGGAAAGACCCGATCAGTCTCGGAATCCCAGTTACAAGACATTTCGACAATGGTAAAACAAGACCAGCAAAGCCGCCCGAATGTGCCGACAAATCCCGATAGGAGCTGCACATATCTCGTTCTCAGGGCACACCGGATTGTCCAAGCTTCCGATAGGCCAGACCAGAGTTGCCCCTGGTGGCCACCGGCGACTGACAGGTTGGACCAATACCCAGAGGAGCACTGGCCCGGGGGTTTAAAATAAAGATGACCCTCGGTCTCTAGAAAACCCGGGGAAAAAAAGGCTTAGGTGGCAAATAGTAAAGTCAAGGTTGGGCCTTGCTGGAGGAGTTTTATTCAAGGCAAACTGTCAAGGGGGTCCCATAAATCACCCGACCGCGTAAGGAACGCAAACTCAAGGAACATAATCCCGGTATACAGAAACTAGGGCGGCAAGAGTGGAACAAAACACCAGGCATAAGGCCGAGCCTTCCACCCTTTACCAAATATATAGATGCATTACTTAAATAAGAGATATTGTGATATCCCAACATATCCATGTTCCAACATGGAACAAACTTCAACTTCATCTGCAACTAGCAACGCTATAAGAAGGGCTGAGCAAAAGCGGTAACATAGCCAAACAACGGTTTGCTAGGAAAGGATGGTTAGAGGCTGACATGGCAATATGGGAGACATGATATAGCAAGTGATAGGTAGCGCAGCATGGCAATAGAGCGAACAACTAGCAAAGCAAAGATAGAAGTGATTTCGAGGGGTGGTCATCTTGCCTGCAAGGTTCTCAGAGTTGTCGAAAGCTTGATCCTCGTAAGCGTACTCAACAGGTTCCTCGTTCACGAACTCGTCTCCCGGCTCTACCCAAGACAAGAACACAAGCAACGGAACCACAATCAATCACGAGGAATGCACAAGCAACATGATGCAAAACATGTATGATATGCAAGATATGATATGCGATGCATATGCGTGCTTCGGAAGGAAAATCAGGAACAAGGCAGTAACTTGGCAAACCAAGCATGCCACTGGAAAGATTAGATGATTTCGGTCGAAATCGATATAAAGATCACCGGAAACGGATGCACGGTTTGCAAATGGCAAGCAAAACAAGAATGACACGAATCTGCGATTAACAGCATGATAGCACTTAAGATGCAACAAACAACAATGCTACAGCACTCCAACATAGCAACAAAGCATATGACAGTAATCTACAGGAGATGCTTGACAAAAGATGAACACTGAGCTATGGCTAGATCACAACATATCAAGCTCAAACAAGCATGGCAAAAGTGCAAAAGATAACAGGTTCACAGACTTGGTGAAAAACTGGACATGGCGGAAAACAGCATCAGGTAGCAATGTTCAGAGAACGAAATCAACATGCTACCGGAACTTAACATAGCAAACCAAGGCATGAAAATATTCTACTAAATGCATATGACAAAAGTCCCTTACTGACCATAAGCCAAAAAGGATCATAAGATATGATGGCAAGCATGTAAACATAGCAAGTTTCGTTATCAGGTTTCAGACTTTGCAGAAAACAGAGCATGGCAGAAGCAATAATATGTAGGCCTTTTTGTGAGCTTGATGCACTCACTACAGAGCAATGCATGACAAAACAAGCATACCTACAGCAAGATGGCAAGTTCATGAAGCTAACCATGGCGAGAAAAAGAGCATAGTATGTATGGATCAACTACAATAAGCTTGGAAAAATTGCATATCATGTTAAGAATCTGCCAGAAATATTTTATAACAAAAGTAGAGCAAGATTGAGTCATGCTATGGTACTCCATAATTGCAAACAAGGGCAGGAATGGATCAATTACAACTATAGCTACAAAACATCCTTACTGAACATCTCCAAAATATGTATGGATCTCTTTGTAGCATCAAGTTTACATGGCAACAAAATAACAGCAGACAAGGACTTAGAGAAATCACTATGTCCCTGAAATCAGAAACATTACGGAGCCTACTTTGCATGCTTGTGCTAGTAACCACAGAGATCACAAAATACATGGCATACACCCTTGGAAATATGGCATGGCATACAACAAAACACATGTAGAGCTCATGCCCATAAGATGCACAGATTAAAAGATACAAAAATGACAAATCTCCAAGTTCTGATAAGAACCAGAAGATAACAGCAACTTGCCCTCTTCCAACAGAGATTTGGGCATTAAGATGACCTCTAATGAACATGGTGCAATTGAACAAAATGTAGAGCATCACGAGGCGAACAATTTGACATATTACACGCGCGAAACAGAGCTACCAGCAAGGAGATATGCACCGATGAACATGACAATATGCTGTAAAAGAAAAAGACTTGGAAGAATTTTGGATTCGGGTGAAGTCAACCTCTACGGTGGATCCTCAGATCCGATCGGGCTCAGGCGGCGCTCGAGCTCACCGACGGGCGACGGGAGAGGAGAGGTCGCCGGAGAGGGAAGGAGGCCGGAGAGAGGACGACGACCGGAGGGAGGAGAGGCGGCGGCGGGGCGCGGGCGTGCACGGGCGCGGGCGGGCACGGCGGAGCCCCGCGCCGGCGATGGCGGCGGCGGCGGCGCGGAGGCGCGTGCGGGAGGGCGCGGCGACGGGCCGGGAGGGCCGCGGGCAGGCCCCGACGCGCCGGCGCGGTACGGGCGGCGGCGGGACACGTGTCGGCCCCGGATTGGCTGCGGGCGCGGTGGCGATTTTGTCCGGCCGGCGGCGGATGCGTCCGGCGCGGCGCGAGGGAAGGAGCTAGGGTTTGTCTGCGTTTGTATACGGGAGGTCTCACATATAAATAGGTAGAGGGAGCTAGGAGGCTCCAAATGAGGTGCGGTTTTCGTCCACACGATCGTGATCGAACGACCTAGAGCATGGAAGAGAGTTTGGTGGGTTTTGGGCTGGTTTTGAGGGGGTTTTTGCTGCACACACAAATGGACTTTGCGGATGCCCGGTTAACCGTTGGAGTACCAAACGACCTCCAAATGGAACGAAACTTGACCGGTGGTCTCCGGGTGGTATACTAGGGCCACTTGACAAGCCTCGGTCCATTCCGAGAAAGTTTGACACCCGCACACGAAAGAAAACAAGAGGGGTGCACCGGAGGAGATAGGAGCGCCGGATTGCAAAACGGACAACGGGGAAAATGCTCGGATGCATGAGACGAACACGTATGCAAATGCAATGCACATGATGACATGATATGAAATGCATGACATGAACAAAATGCAAAACGAAAGACAAAACCCGACCACGGAGGGAATATCATAACACATAGCCGAAAATGGCAAGAGTCGGAGTTACAAATATGGCAAGTTACATGCGGGGTGTTACAACACTCCACCACTACGAGAGGATCTCGTCCCGAGATCTAGGACTGAAAGAACTCCGGATATTCGGAACGGAGATGGTCCTCGCGTTCCCAGGTGGCTTCCCGGTCGGAATGGTGCGACCACTTCACTTTCAGGAATTTGATTGACTTGTTGCGAGTCTTGCGCTCAGTTTCTTCAAGAATAGCAACGGGGTGCTCATGATAAGACAAATCTTCTTGGAGGTCAATCTCTTCGAAGTTGATAGTGCGCTCAGGCGTCTTGAAGCACTTGCGGAGCTGTGACACGTGGAACACATCGTGCACGTTCGCGAAGTTGGAAGGAAGCTCAAGTTGATAGGCGAGGTCGCCTCTTTTGCCAATGATCTTGAAAGGACCCACGTATCTAGGGGCAAGCTTCCCTTTGATACCGAAGCGACGAGTGCCTTTCATTGGAGAGACGCGGAGGTAGACATGGTCTCCGATCTCGAAAGCCAAATCACGGTGCTTACTATCATAGTAACTCTTCTGGCGCGATTGCGCGGCTTTGAGATTATCACGGATGACTTTACACATTTCTTCAGCTTCAGTGATTAAGTCATTGCCAAGAAGTTGGCGTTCACCAGTCTCTGACCAATTGAGAGGAGTACGGCACTTTCTGCCATAGAGAATCTCGAATGGGGCCTTGCCCGAACTCGCTTGGAAGCTGTTGTTGTAGGAGAATTCAGCATATGGAAGACAATCTTCCCATTTCATGCCAAAGGAAATGACACAAGCCCTGAGCATATCTTCAAGAATTTGATTGACTCGCTCGACTTGGCCACTAGTTTGAGGATGGAAAGCTGTGCTGAAGCGAATGTTGGTGCCCATGGCCTTCTGGAAGGAGTCCCAGAACTTAGAGGTGAAGATGCTTCCACGATCTGAAGAAATCAATTGTGGAATGCCGTGCAAGGAGACAATTCTGGAGGTGTATAGCTCTGCCAACTGAGCTGCTGTGATGGATTCTTTGATTGGAAGGAAATGAGCCACTTTAGAAAGCTTGTCGATGACAACGAAGATAGCATCATTTCCGCGCTTGGACTTTGGAAAACCAGTCACGAAGTCCATTTCGATATGATCAAACTTCCATTCTGGGATAGCAAGAGGTTGGAGGAGACCAGCTGGTCGTTGGTGTTCTGCTTTCACTCTTCGACAGACATCACATTCATTCACGAATTGAGCAATTTCTCGCTTCATTCGAGTCCACCAATACGACTGCTTGAGGTCATGGTACATCTTCGTACTTCCAGGATGAATGGAAAGAAGAGAATTGTGCGCCTCGTTCATAATGACTTTCCTTAGATCACCTTTAGGAACCACAATCCGGTCCTCGAAGAATAAAGTGTCTCTGTCATCAATGCGATAGCACTTGTATTTGGAAAGACCCTTGTCGATACCACGTTTCACCTTCTTCACCATGGCATCAAGGAGTTGTGCCTCACGAATTTGATCTTCCAAAGTAGGAGAGACTATGAGGTTGGCAAGAAAGCCTTGAGGAACAACTTGGAGATTCAGCTTGCGGAAAGCTTCACAAAGATCCGGTTGGAAGGCTTGAGAATTAAGCTGTTGCAATAAGCCTTCCTACATAAAGCATCTGCAATGACATTGGCTTTGCCTGGAGTATATTCAATACTCGGATTGTACTCTTGAATCATTTCGACCCATCGAGTCTGCCTGAGGTTGAGGTTGGGCTGAGTGAAGATGTACTTGAGACTCTTGTGATCGGTGAAAATGTCCACTTGTCTTCCCAACAAGAGATGTCTCCACGTTATTAATGCATGGACAACTGCCGCCAACTCAAGATCGTGAGTGGGGTAGTTCTTCTCGTTGGGCTTCAACTGACGAGAGGTATAGGCCACAACTTTCTTCTCTTGCATTAACACAGCACCGAGACCTTGGAGAGAAGCATCACAGAAAACTTCAAATGGCTTGGATTCATCAGGAGGAGTTAAGACAGGAGCTGTGACGAGTTTCTCTTTGAGAGTGTTGAAAGCAACGTCACACTCAGGAGACCAGACATACTTCACATGCTTCTGGAGGAGGTTGGAAAGAGGCTTTGCAATCTTAGAGAAATTCTCAACGAATCTTCGGCAATAGCTTGCAAGACCAAGAAAACTGCGGAGCTGCTTGACATTCTGAGGAGGTTCCCAATTCACAATTGCGGACACCTTCTCGGGGTTAACAGCGATGCCCTTGGCAGAGATGATGTGACCAAGGAAAAGAACTTCATCAAGCCAAAACTCACATTTAGAGAACTTCGCATAGAATTGATACTCTCTGAGCTTGTCGAGCACCAATCGCAAATGTTTGGCATGATCCTTCTTATTCTTGGAGAAGACCAAGATATCATCGAGATACACCAGGACGAATTCATTGGTATAGGGGTTGAAGATGAAATTCATCATCCGAGAGAATACTGGAGGAGCATTGACAAGGCCGAAAGACACGACAGTATATTCATAAGAACCAAAGCTTGTTCTGAATGCTGTCTTGGGAATATCTTCTTCACGAATGCGAATCTGATGATAACCCATACGAAGGTCAAGCTTGGAGAATACTTTAGCACCTTTGAGTTGCTCAAATAGCTCATTGATGTTGGGAAGTGGATACTTGTTCTTGATTGTCTTCTTGTTCAATGGACGGTAGTCGACACAAAGTCGGTCCGTGCCATCCTTCTTCTTGACAAAAAGAACACCACAACCCCATGGAGATGAACTCGGTCTGATCAAACCCAGACGCTCTTGTTCATCGAGCTGTTTCTTCAATTCCTTCAGCTCGTTGGGTCCAAGCTTGTATGGACGCTTGCAAACGGGTTCAGTGCCAGGCTCAAGTTCGATAACGAACTCAACTGGCCGGTGAGGAGGCATACCCGGAAGCTCTTCTGGAAAGACATCTTGATACTCACAAACGACTGGAATTTGAGAGATGGCATTCAATTCGCCCTTCTCATTGAGAGAAAAAACCGAATGGTTTCATCACGAGCGGCATAAATAATCACATCCTCAGAAGAGTGTGTCAATTGAATTTCCCTGGCAGCACAATCAAGTTGAGCCTTGTGCTTAGAAAGCCAGTCCATCCCGAGAATAAGATCAATATCCGAGTCACCAAGAACAATTGGAGAAGACAGAAATTTATAGTTCGCCCATCTTGATGGAAACATCCGGAACCATGGAACTTGCATTCATGCATTTACCCGGAGAGACAACTGCTAACGGTCTAGGCAATCCTTGAAATGCAATTCATGCTTGGATGCAAATGGTCTTGATATGAAAGAAAGCGATGCACCAGTATCAAAAAGAACTTTTGCAGGAATATCATTAACAGGAAGATTACCCATTATCACATCAGTAGATTCCTTCGCTTGAGCTGCATTCATCATGTTCGCCTTTGCAAACTTTGGATTATGCTTGACCACTGCATTGCTGGAAGATCTGACAGGAGGAGGAGGAGGCAGGCGCCTTTGGTTGAAGCACTTGTTAGCATAGTGACCTTTCTGCTGACACTTGTTGCAAGTCACCTCTGAGAGTGGACGGTGATAAGGAGCATTGGACTTTGGAGCTTGATTCTGAGACTTGTTCTGATAGCCAGAGTTGGAAGAGTTGGAAGAACCATGGCCACCTTTGTTCTTCTGCTGGTAAGGCTGACGAAACGGAGGAGGAGGAGGCAACCAGAACTTCTGTTGCTTAGCTGCCACAAGTGAGGAAGAAGAAGACTGAACTGCGTCCCTGACTCTCTTCTTAGAAGCCTCACACTTGAGCTGAGCAGCCTCTTGCTTCAGTGCCATATTGTAGAATTGATCAAACTGAGTAGGCTCAACAAGAACGAGAGCTAACTGCAGATCCTCTCTAAGGCCACCTCTGAAGTGATAGATCATGCTCTTTTCATCAGGAACGTCTTGTTTAGCGAAGCGAGCAAGTTTCTGAAACTGGATGTTGTATTGATACACAGACATGTTGCCTTGCTTGAGATTGCGGAACTCCTCACGCTTGCTCTCAACAACACTTTGTGGAATGTGGTGCGCTTTGAAGTCCCGACAGAAGTCAGTCCAAGTGATCACACGACCTCCTCTGGAATCTTTGTATTGTTGAAACCAATCAGCAGCTTGGTCCTTGAGCTGAAAAGAAGCAAACTTGACATAGTCCTCAGGCCTGACATTGCTACATTCAAAATGCTTGTTGATGTCCACGAGCCAATCATCGGCATCCGTGGCCTCGGCACAGTAGCTGAAAGACTTGGGCTGATTTGCGAGAAACTGGTTGAGTGTAGCGAAGTGAGGCTGATTGTTGCCTTGACCTTGATTGCCTTGATTGCCTTGCCCTTGGGTGCGTTCTTGCAAGAGTTGCAGAATCATCTGAGCATTGGCGTTGGTGGCTGCCATGATAGCTTGCCATGCCTCCGGAGGCGGAGGTGGTGGCGGAGGGTTCGCTTGACTCCCTTCATTGCGATCCGGATTCTGACGCGTTGGCGGAGCCATCCTGAAGAGGGTGACATCCGTTAGCATCTTGATAGACAAATAGATAAGTAGAATCAACGGATAGAAATTGCAACATATAGTCTTCACAATAAACATTCGAACGAGGATGAACGAATGAATTCCGTAGTAAATCATCACACTTCCATAAGTTGAGAAGCCACTTGAAAAAGATATGGAATCAACATATGACTTGAAGCAACTCGAATACCACAAATCAAAACAAAACAAAGTATTGGCTTGCAGAATAAGCCGGAACAAACATATGATAGAGATTTCGTCCGAAGTTTTCGTGGTGGGGCCCACACGGGCTCGATCGTACAACACCATCATGTACAAGGCTGTGCACATGACATACGAAGCGTCCCCGAGTCGGCATAGCCAAGGACTCTTTAAGACACTACGAGACCACTGTAAAACCAACCGTGGAAAGGCGGACCACTAAACGTCGAACCCCAATCTCATATCACGCGTCTGTTGGAAAGATATCCTAAGGCTACTAGAATTCCCACTTATAAACTCCCGAAACTTTCTGGTTATGCAATCTGGTGTTGGGGATACAGGGGACACAAAATATATCACCCAAACTAGCAATCCCTAGATCCAGTTGCATCCATCCGTCAACACATAACCAAGAAACCTTCATGTTGAGGATATAAACCTTAGAGTCACCCGCCCGGTGGGGCCGGGTTACTCATAAGGGTCATCACTTGAAGCCCGGCGCCAAGCTTGAAGACGGTGGGCCAAGGATGGGCTAATACCCGGAGATGGCTTGAGGCCCGTAGTTACAACCATCATTATGGTAGAACTTGTAGTGTAAGGCAAGAATAGTTGAGAGTCCGAGCCGGGCACTCTTATAAGCCGGCCGGGACTCTGAGAGCTGCTGGGTGTCAACCTCTCTATATAAAGGGACGACCCGGCAGCGGTTTAGGGGAAGAAAGATTTCGCCGAGAGCCAGGCATAGCAGTTAAGCTCCCTGGTCATCGAAACCCTAATCAATACCACCTCAACTGGATGTAGGCTTTTACCTTCACCGTAAGGGGCCGAACCAGTATAAACCCTCGTGTCCCTTGTCCCGTTTAAACCCTTCAAGCTTCCTAGCGGCGATGGCTCCAGGATTAAGTCCTAGCTTGAGGACATCTGCCGTGACAATTCCACGACAGTTGGCGCCCACCGTGGGGCCAGCGCACGGTGGATTTGAGTTCTTGAAGGGCAGCTTCGAAGGGCTCAGGGGATACGCTGTGGGCCGGATGACCAAGAGTCGTCGCGGCAAGCTCTACATCGATGATGCAAAATGGCCCCGACGCCGGCTCAATTGAGTACGGATACCGGGTCCCCTTCGGCGGAATTCACGTTTTCATTGGCAAGATTGGTGAGCCGGGCCCTGAGCCGGATCTCTGCGCCGATCTCATCGAGACAGCTCAGGGCGCGCGACCCGCCCGGGCCCTGCCTGCCTTGAAGCATGCTTTTGTGGGATGTATCCATGGAGGGCTCTCTGGTGGATCTGGATCTGGTGATGAGACGGCCGCCGGCTCTGACGGTGAATCATCCACGTCAAACTCGTTGTATCAACTTCAAGATGGCAGGCTAATGGGTTGTTCCGATGGTGGCAGTATTCCGGACCCGTTTGAGCCGCCGAGCCGGGTTGGAATCTTCATGGCCTGTGCGCAGCCTGTTCAGAACCCTGCTGCTGGGGCGGGAAACCCGGTGCCCTCGCCGGCTCAGGTGCTGATGGATCTCACGGACAAGATGACGGCCCTGTTGACCGCCGCGGTTGACCCGGTGGATCAAGCTCAGCATGACGCGGAGGTGGCGCAGTTAAAGTTAGATCTAGTGAAAGCCAAGAGGATCTGGCAGCGGAAGGGATCAGGATGGCTGCGGAGAGGGCGGCTCTCGACGCCCAAACTCAGTTGATTCAGGCGCAGTCCTTCCGGCTCACGATGGATCAGAACGCGTCCAATGAGGTCATGAGAAGGAGGCATCAAAAGGCCCAATCTCGACTCCCTCCGGTTTACGATCCTCGAAACCTCTTCAACACGCCAGGTGCAGGGTCTAGTAACCCGCCAGGGATCATAGTGCCCGGGTCTGGGACCCCTGTTCAGCCACAAGTGATGGGGCCTCCCCGGGTGAACCCTGCCCCGCCTCAGTATGTGCCAATACCACCGGGTCATTATGCTAACCCGCTGGAGAACATGGTCGCCGCAGCAGCACGGCTGGCGGCCCTCCCAATTGACGGCGACTCTCCGACGGCTATTGAAACCCGCCGGGTCAGGGAACTCCTTCAGACAGCGCTGGCGCAGCAAGAGGCGTACTCTTACAGCCGGGACAGGATCCACTCGACCCCTCGTCCAGGCCGGAGCCCGAGTTATAGCAGACACATGGTCTCAGCGACCGGCTCAAGTAATGTCCGACGCCATGACCCGCCCCCTGGCCATGGCCCGGCTCATAACGGAGCCTTTCACGCAGCAGACCAAGACAGAGCGCGGCAAGAGGCGGAGCAGGTGCCTCAGTTGACGGCTTACCAGACTCCCCCGGCTTATCCGACGACTTCCGTCGACGTGGGTATCCCTACGAGGACTGGAGGTGTCCCTTGTTTAGTGCCAGCTCTCCGCAATGAACGTCTACCCAAGGACTTCAAAGGCCCTAGGAAGGTGCCTAATTACACGGCTGACTTACAACCCGGAGCCTGGATCGAAAGTTACGAGATGGCCATGGAACTGCTGGAGGTCAGTGAAGCGGCGATGGCCAAGTACTTCACCATGATGCTAGATGGGACTGCCCGCACTTGGTTGAAAGGGCTACCGCCGAATTCCATCGGGTCTTGGGCTGAGCTGAAAGGCCCGGTTCATACAAAACTTCAAAGACACCTGTAGGCAGTCTATGTCAATAGTGGATTTGACTAACTGTAAACAGCAGGAGGGTGAGTCTACGACACATTGGGTTCGCCGGGTCAAAGAGATCATACATTCATCGGATAAGATGGATGCCGGCTCTGCAGTCTTAATGTTGGAGCAAAATTGTCGTTTCTGCCCCTGAAGATGAAACTCGGGCGGCTTAAGCGCGACTGCAATGATATGGGTACGCTGATGGCGGCTCTCGTCAAGTACGCCGATTCTGATAGTACCAAGGACCCCGCTTCAGATGATGAAAGGACAGGGAAGGGAAGGAAGAACGGCAATGGCAAGGGTCCTCAGCATAACCCGGGGAACCAAGGAGGTGGCAAGCGTAAGGCCGACGGCAGCCTAGAGTTCGTGGCCAATGCCAGCTCACTGGGTAATAGCCAGAGACGCAAGGGGAGGCCCCCTCCCCGAGCCAGCGGGTCAGGCCCGACGCTGGAGCAACTGTTGAATGAGCCTTGTCCAAGGCATGGCTCTAGAGAGAAGCCAGCTACTCATCTATGGAAGGATTGTGCAATCATGAAGGCCTTTAAGAATTCCAACGCCTTTAACGGCAACAATGGCCCGGGCGGTGGCTCAGGCGCCGGCGGCTTTCATGGCCCGGGCGCCGGCTCAAATTCTAATCCTCAGAACGGTCAAGGGGGCTTTAATCAGCAGTCTGGCCAGGGTCATCAACAGCAGCAGGGGGGTTATCAGACCAATCCAAAGCAGCTTAGCGGTGGACAGTATCATGTATTTACCACCAGTCTGTGTAAGCGAGATCAGAAGCTTCATAAGAGGGCTGTGAATGCTGTTGAGCCGGCGGTTCCACGCTATTTACGGTGGTCTGAGCAGCCTATAGTGTGGAGTAGGGAGGATCACCCTCCCCGGGTGGATAATCCGGGTCACTTGGCCTTGGTGGTGGCTCCTCAGGTGGGAGGATATAAGTTCACTAAGGTGCTCATGGATGGAGGCAGCAGCATCAACATCCTCTATTATGAGACTTTCCGTCGTATGGGGTTGATTGATAAGAACCTCAGCCAGTCAAACACTATTTTCCATGGTGTGGTACCTGGTAAGTCGGCTTATCCAGTCGGCAAGATCGAGTTGGAAGTGGCCTTTGGAGACGAGCACAACTACAGGGTGGAAAAATTGACCTTTGAGGTGGTCAAGATAAGAAGCCCGTATCATGCCATATTTGGGCGGCCGGCTTACGCCAAGTTCATGGCACGGCCGTGTTACGTGTATTTACAGCTCAAGATGCCGGGTCTCAATGGGACCATTACGGTTCATGGCAGCCGGAAGGTGGCCTTGGAGTGTGAGGAAGGCGATGCAGCTTATGCAGAATCTGTTTGTGCAACAGAGGAGTTAAATTTTACAAGGACAATGTTGACCCAACAGATATGACCTCTCTGAAAAAGCCGACTACGGAGCATGAGCCGGCAATGAAATTTAAGTCGGCTGATGAGACTAAACTTGTTGATTTCGTTCCAGGTGATTCATCTCAGCAGTTTAGCATCAGTGCCAATCTGGATCCAAAATAGGAAAGCGCGCTCATCGAGTTCATCCGTGAGAATAGGGACATTTTTGCATGGAAACCTTCTGACATGCCAGGTGTACCTAGAGAACTCGCTGAGCACACTCTCAATGTTGATCCGAAATTTAAGCCGGTCAGGCAATTCCTTCGGCGGTTTAATGAAGAGAGGCGGAAAGCTATTGGTGAAGAGGTGGCCCGGCTCTTGGCGGCCGGGTTTATTGTTGAAGTCTTTCACCCAGAGTGGTTAGCTAACCCGGTGCTCGTGCTCAAGAAGAACGGCACCTGGCGGATGTGTGTGGACTACACGGACTTAAACAAGGCGTGTCCGGCTGATCCTTTTGCCCTTCCCCGTATTGATCAAATCATTGATGCTACGGCGGGTTGTGAGCGCTTAAGTTTCTTGGATGCTTATTCCGGATATCATCAGATTAAAATGGCAGTTAAGGACCAGGAGAAGACGGCGTTCATCACTCCCTTTGGAGCCTTCTGCTATGTGTCTATGCCCTTTGGACTCAAGAGTGCACAGGCGACTTATCAGCGTTGCGTGCAGAACTGTCTTCATAACCAGATTGGGCGCAATGTTCATGCTTATGTGGATGATATTGTGGTTAAATCCAGGAAGGAGGAAACCTTGATAGATGATCTGAGGGAAACCTTTGATAATCTCCGGGTCTACAAGATGATGCTTAACCCGGCCAAGTGTGTTTTTGGTGTTCCTGCAGGCAAGCTCTTGGGTTTCTTGGTTTCTAACAGAGGCATTGAAGCTAACCCGGAGAAGATCAAGGCCATCACCTCCCTGGCTAAGCCGGCGTGTATAAACGACGTCCAGCGCTTGGCGGGTCGTATCGCTGCTTTAAGCCGTTTTATAAGCCGTTTGGGGGAGAAGGCCATGCCATTATATCAGTTGATGAAGAAAACTGATGACTTTGTCTGGAATGATGCAGCTAATACTGCTTTTGAGGATTTGAAGAGACAGCTGGCGAGCCCCCAGTCCTTGCTGCTCCGGTTGACAAGGAGCCTTTATTGCTGTATGTGGCTGCTAACACACGAGCCGTCAGTGTGGCCGTGGTGGTGGAGCGCAAGGAAGAGGGTAAGGAGCATCCGGTTCAGCGGCCGGTTTATTATGTCAGCGAAGTACTCATTGAGTCCAAGCAGCGGTATCCACATTGGCAGAAGCTTGTTTATGGTGTGTTCATGGCAAGCCGGAAGCTTAAGCATTATTTCCAGGGTCACCCCATCACTGTGGTCAGTTCTGCCCCCCTTGGAGATATCATTCAAAACAGAGAGGCCACAGGGAGAGTGGCTAAGTGGGCTATAGAGCTCGGACCTCATGGTCTGAAATACGTACCACGCACTGCTGTTAAATCTCAGGCCTTGGTGGATTTCATCAATGATTGGACAGAGCTACAAGTGCCCGAACAAAAGCCGGATAACACATATTGGACTATTCACTTCGATGGGTCCAGGCAATTGGAGGGCTCGGGGGCTGGAGTCGTATTGGCTTCCCCTAAAGGTGACAAGTTCCATTATGTGCTACAATTGATGTTTCCTTGCACTAACAATGCAGCTGAGTACGAGGCCTTGCTCCACGGTCTTCGGATGGCTAAGGAGATGAGCTTGAGCCGGGTAAGGTGCTTCGGCGACTCAGACTTGGTGGCTCAACAAGTATCAGGAAAGTGGGACTCCAAGGACCCTCTCATGGCGGCTTATCGCCGTGAAGTTGATGCCATTGCTGGGCACTTTCAGGGTTACCAGGTAGAGCACATCGATCGCAGGAAGAACGAGGCGGCTGATGCTTTAAGCCGGCTGGGCTCTCAGCGAAAACCGGTGCCGCCTAATATTTTCCTGGACGTCCTGCATAACCCTTCTGTTAAGTTGCCTACAGAGGAAGACTTGGCTGTCCCTGACCCGGAGGCACGACTGGTGGCGGCTCTCCACATCATCCCGGACTGGACAGTGCCCTATCTGGCTTACATGACCCGGGGAGATTTGCCTGAGGATGAAACTTTGGCCAGACAAATAACCCGGCGGTCTAAGTCAATGGTTGTTATCAATGGTGAGTTGCATCGCCGCAGTGTTACGGGAGCGTTCCAGCGTTGTGTCTCCCCTGAGGAAGGTCAAGAGATCTTGCGTGAGATTCATGAAGGGGATTGTGGCCATCATGCCGGCTCAAAGTCTCTTGTGGCCAAGGCTTTTCGTCATGGTTTTTATTGGCTGACGGCTCATGCTGATGCGGAGGACTTGGTCAGTAAATGTGATGGTTGCCAAAGGTTCTCGCGACGGGCTCATGTGCCGGCTCAGGAGCTGAGGATGATCCCAATTACTTGGCCCTTTGCGGTCTGGGGGCTTGATATGGTTGGGCCTTTTAAAAGGTCCAAGGATAAGAAGACCCACCTCTTGGTGGCAGTTGACAAATTTACCAAGTGGGTTGAAGCGGAGCCAGTTAGCAAGTGTGATGCAGCCACGGCAGTTCAGTTTATGAAAAAGGTGATCTTTCGCTTTGGCTTTCCACACAGCATTATAACTGACAATGGTACCAATCTATCCAAAGGCGCCATGGAGGAGTTTTGTCAACGAGAGCATATTCGACTTGATGTTTCATCAGTGGCTCACCCTCAATCCAAT
Source organism: Triticum aestivum (assembly GCF_018294505.1). Lineage (NCBI taxonomy): Eukaryota > Viridiplantae > Streptophyta > Magnoliopsida > Poales > Poaceae > Triticum > Triticum aestivum. The sequence goes on from NC_057805.1 coordinate 47,752,296, forward strand.
GGTCAAGCTGAGAGGGCTAATCAGGAGATTCTGAAAGGCATCAAGCCCCGGCTTTTGGTCCCTTTACAACGGACGCCGGGTTGTTGGGTGGAGGAGTTACCCTCCGTGTTGTGGAGCATCAACACTACTCCTAACAGGTCTACAGGTTTCACGCCTTTCTTCATGGTTTATGGAGCGGAAGCAGTCCTCCCCAGTGACATCCGTCATGACTCGCCTCGAGTGGCGGCTTATGTTGAGGCGGATAATGAACAGGCGCGCCAAGATGCTCTTGACTTGTTGGACGAACAGCGTGATGTGGCAGCAGCTCGCTCAGCGATTTACCAACAAGACCTGCGCCGTTATCATAGTCGCCGGGTTAAATCCCGGGTCTTCCAGGAAGGCGATCTGGTGCTCCGGCTCATCCAAGATCAAACAGATGCGCACAAGCTATCCCCGCCTTGGGAAGGGCCCTTTGTGGTCAGCAAGAATTTGCACAACGGGTCATATTACCTCATTGACATTCGGGAGCACAAAGATTCACGTAAGTCGGAGGAAGAGACCCGTCGGCCGTGGAACATAGCTCAGCTTCGGCCTTATTACACTTGAGCCACCGGCTCTCATAATGTACATATTTCTCTAAGCCATGTATATATTATGATAAGCAATAAAGCAGGACCTCTGTCCTTTTTTCTCCTCCAAAGGTGAACGTGTTGTTTTCATTGCAAGATCACATGATAACTTGAAGGAGGATCCGGCTTATGATCGTATTCGAATCTAGCCATACGCAATATAGTCACTTGGGGGCTTCCTGTTCAAACATAGGTCGTATTCGAACCAAAGAGAACATAGCTGTCGATACCCATTTGATTGGCAAAGTGCCGAGCTCATTGGGGAGTTTTCTTTGATCATATTTGAATCATAGTTCAACCCCCTTTGGGAACCGACGTGGATCGTATTCGAATCAGCGTCGTTAAACAACTCCTAAGGTCATTTGGGGGCTTCCTGTTCAAACATGGGTCGTATTCGAACCAAAGAGAACATAGCTGTCGGTACCCTCTTGATTGGCATCGCCACACCCACTGGGGGCTATATGATCGCATTCGAATCTTAGCATAACCCCTTTGGGACGGGTCTCTGGTCGTATTCGAACCGGAAGCCCCTAAGCTTTTCTGATTTGCAACGAATTCTTCTGATTGTTTCAAGTGTGCACGGCGGGTCTCACTTGGCCGGCTTAACTTTGATTCATAGTACTAGTCGAACACAATCGACGTTATTAAAGACTGGTAAACCAGAATTGAGGTACCAACCTTATTACCCGGGTTATATAAGCCGGAAGTGTGCTTGCAGGCCGGTAAGTGTGTTATTACGGTTATATCAAGGACATAATTGAGGACCAGTCTTTTGTGATTCATGTTCCGGGTTATATGTATAAGACTATGATTCTCAGTGCGGTAAGCCGCCTAGAGACTTGTGATTTGTTTTTCTATGCAGGATAGTTAAAGACAGCTGTTTGAGCTTAAGGAACATGAATGATCATTTATGACCCGGAGGAATATAAGGAAATAACTTCAATGGAATTAAGCATTCAGCACGTGCACGATGGCACGACAAAGTTAAAATGGTCCTATTCTATTACAAGACTCATCGAGTCCAAAAGGGTGAAGCATTGTTTGAATAAGCCGCCTACAGAGTTAAGATGCTTGCTGGGTTGAAGCTTCCGGCTCATCCCTCTCCGCTCCTCCGGCTGTTCCCAAGACCTGGAAAGTTGACGATTTCCAGTCAATGCCGCTCAGAGCTTCAAATTGAGCTTCCTCGTCAATTAACCCGGCCGGGTCAATTTCCGGGGCAAAGGTGTGCTTACGAGTCGGCGGGACTAAGCTGATGGCTTCATAACGCGGAGTGGGGATCCTCTGATTCTCTGCATCGTAACCCGGCTGGTACTTGGTCAGATCCGTGTCATTTCCAATCAGAGTGGCCACCGGGCGTACGATCTTCACGCAGGCTGCAAAGTCCCTTTGGTCGAAGGGGGTGCCGTCTTCCTTCAAGCTGGGGTAGCCAAGGGCAATGTCCGCCGGGTCTAGTTCTGGAAGGAACGCCTTGGCCCGGCTCAGAGCAGCTATGGCTCCGGCTCTTGCAGAGGCCCGTCGCAGCTCTTGGACACGCTGAGGAAGAACGGCAAGCCGGCGAAGAACTTCCGCCAGGTGAGTCGGCACCTCATTGGATAGGGCCACCACGGCCAAGGCGCGCTGTGACCCGGTGTAGAGTTGCTCCACCAGGGTGTACACGGCCTTCAACTTGGTCAGCACACTTTGGTTGAGGTTGGCGCTTCTGGGACCTGTTTAACAGAGTAAGATAAGCCGCTGGCAATGATGGGTTATGAGACATAAAGATTATAAACTGGACGAGAGCCGGTGGAATGACTTACCGAAGATTGCGGCGGCCATCTGTGACACGTGGCGCTTTAAGCCGGAGAGTTCGGCGGTTTCTTCCGTCAGAGCCTTCTCCGCCTGTTCGGCCCGGCTCACCAGGGCAGCCTTCTCTTCGGCCCAAGTTTTCCGTTCAGCTTCAAAGTCCTTCTTCAGCTTCTCTTGAGCAGCAATACTGGACACAAATTTGGCGTTGGCCTTCCGGGTCTCAGTTTCCTGCGTCCTCAGGCGGGTCTTCAGATCAGAGATGTCAGCCTCAAGCTTCTTGCAAGCAGCCTGCACAATTTCCGGGTTATAATATGAACAGTTACTATGCAAATTTAAAGTCCCAAGCGCTTTCCAAGCAAAGACACTTGGCACTTGGGGGCTAATGCATGTCGAACGTTTCTATCTACAAATTACCGGTTCATGGAAGTAAGCCGGAACTTAAGTCTACAACCTATTCAACCATAAGTCGTCGACTTGGGGGCTAGTATGGTAAAGATAACTATGCAGTAAGCAGTAGAGTGGTACCTCAGACTTCTGCTGTATCTGATTCACCATGTTGATCTCCAAATCCCGGCTCTTGTGCACCTGACTCACATAGCCGGAGACGATCTCTCCGATGCTCAAGTTCGTATAATTGGTGAGGTCCAGATTGGCCCGGCTGCGCTCTAGCAACTCTTCCTTGGCGGAGCACTTGGCCAGCGCAGTGGGTCTCCCCGGCTCAACAAACTCCGTCCGGGTGATTACCACGTCCGGGTCATTGGCCGGCTGAGCCGGGCTGGAGATATCCGGGTTGGTGGAAGTCTCCATGGCTGGCTTCGTCGGTGGGAGCGGTGGCTTCAGGAGCAGAGGCGGCTGGCGGTTCTTGAGCGGAAACTTCCGGTTCCGTCACGACCGACTCCTCCGACCGGCTTATTCTTCTTTGCTCTTTTGCTGAGCTTTGCTTGAGCACTGAAAGGACAAAAGGTTAGTACAAAGTATGAGTAAAGATAAGCACAACAAGAGATGATCATCATTACCCGGGTACGGTCTTGAAAGCCGGCAGATTCGACTGCATCGAGTCACCAGAGGAAGGAGACGTTTCCTGATAATTTGAATCAGAAGAATTGAGAGGTTGACGTATAACACCCGCCAGAGGATGAAAAGGATATAAGTGGAGATAACCTCGGTCCGGCGCTTCCTTGATGCTCAGGTAAGCCGGAGGAGAGGTCAGCATCCTTGTTGGTCCGGGTGTGCCGCCGGCTCTCATGAATCTGTTGCTTCAAAAGAAATTGAGGATCTTGATAAGCTAAAGGATGTGAAAATCTTACTTTCCGGGTTACCCTTCGGACTTTCAGCCTTGGCAAGGGCTCCGAGTCGGAGGAAAGTGTCATTACCTCTTCAACCACCGGGTTACTTGCTCCGGTGTCATCCTGTTGATGAACAGTATTGATAAGGTGGACAGAAATAAACAACAAATACAACAAGAGCTTACAGGTTCAGGGGTTACCTCTGACTCGGAGCTGTCGCTTAGTTGCAGCAGCTCTGAAGCAGTAGGCCTACTTCCCTTCTTGCGGGGAGCGGCTCTCTTGGCGGCTTTCTTAGCCTTCCTGGCCTTCTTGGCCGCCTCATGGTCATATTTGACCTTCCAGAATTTGTCATCAGCCTGAAAAATACAATGACGATTTCTTAAGGTTCAGATGAAAGCTATCTACAGAAGAAAATAAGATGTTCAGATCAGCGGCTTACCGCTGGGGCCGGGTTGGTCTTGCAGAAGGGGCTTAAGCCGGTCCTCCCGCAGTCTGCCAAGCTCTCGTTCAAGAGAGCCTTGGTCATGTCCTCAGCAACGTCTTCAGGAAGATCGTTGCGGCTGTGTCTCAGGGGGTCATCTTTCCGGCCCGTGTACTCACACATTAAGCCGGGGCGGCGGCTTAAGGGGATCACCCGCCACGAGATCCAGACTCGGACCAGATCAATGCCATTAAGGCCATTTCCCAGGAGAGCCTTGATCTTGTTGATGGTGGGGATCAGAGGTTGGCGCTCCGCCTGAGATAACTTGTCTGACAGAGGGTGAGTTGGTTCCAGACGCGAAGGACGAAAGCCGGGCAGCGGGCTCTCGTCAGCCGGCGACGTGTCTTGGCAATAGAACCACGTCTGGTTCCAGTCCTTTGGGTGGCTTGGCGGCTCGGCGTAAGGAAAAAGGCAGTCTCTCCGTCGCTGAATGGAGATTCCACCAAGTTCCAAGCTCGGCCCGTTGGCGCACTCGTTCTGGCGGTTCAGATAGAAGAGCTCTCTGAAGAGCAGCAGGCTGGGCTCTTCTCCAAGGTAGACCTTCGCAGAATACTTGGAAGTTGCATATATTCGACACCGAATTGGGTCCTATGTCTTGTGGCCGCAGGTCAAAGAAATTCAGCACATCTCTAAAGAACTTTGAGCCGGGCGGTGCGAAGCCCCGGCTCATGTGATCCGCAAAAATTACCACCTCCCCGTCCCTTGGCTGTGGTCTCTCCTCTGACGGGTCAGGGGCACGGTAAGGACATGACGTCCTTCTTGGGCAGGTAACCCGACTTCACAAATCTGCTAAGGTCTCGTCGGTGACGTTGGACCTCATCCAATTGCATGTGATGGGTGCTTTGGGAGCTTTGGGAGGCATGGTGAAAGTCGGAAGCCTATGATAAAAGGAAATGTCCGGTTTAATTATAAGCCGGAGGAAATTTACAGTTCAATGTTTAAAGTGGCGGCTTATGGAGGGGCCTAATGACATATATCTAAGTGCATCGGGTTATCTAAGCCGCTGGAGGTATTGAGAGTAATTCAATTGTCTACAGCTTTATCATAAATGAGCCGGAAAATTTTACGGCGCGTGGCTTCTTTGAGCCGGAAATGTAAGCCGCCATAGCTCAGCAGATGCAGTTTTTTACTAAGTGTGGTGAAAACAGGTTTCACAGATCGCAGTAATAATTTGGATCAAAATGGTCGACTAAAAGGAAAGTTTCTAGACCTAAAACAGACAAAAAGTTTCTTGTTCGAACGGAGCTTCTGCAAAGAAAGGGATCTATTTGCATTTGAAATGGGTGCCAAACAGCTACCGCGTTGTTTTATATCTTAAGATCAAGAAGGGCGGTGGTGGTGAAATCTATGAAGAGTTCATGACGAACAGCGAAGAACACGGCGAACTCGAAAATCTTAATGCAGATCTATCTACGAAGAGGAAGGAACTTACAGATGCAGTGCTGTGAGGGTTCGCCGCGGTTTTCTGGACGGTTCAGGGTGATGCAGCGGCCAAGGTCGACGAGGACGCGGAGCTCTGTTGCGGTGGCGGCGGCGGCGGAGCTCGAGCAGCACAAGAGTAGCGAGAGGAAGAGGACGACAGAAGGGGGAGAATGGAAAGACCCGAGGGTCGGGCTATTTATAAGGCCAGACTCATAAGTGGGCGCGAGAAACGAGGAGGCCACGGCGCGGTTATCTCACCATAAAACGCCTCGATTTTCGGGATGGCAGTAAAGATAAGATCCGTTGCGGATATGGTGGAGTAAAAAATGGACTTAATGGAAGATGACGTCACGGCGGATTACCCGGAATCCAGAGGATGACGTCACGCCGGGTTATGGCCTTCACACAATTGTAAGCCGGAGATTTTCTGTCGAAAGAATTGAAGATTGACATGAGCCGGCTCAAATCAATCTGGGGCCTAATGTTGAGGATATAAACCTTAGAGTCACCCGCCCGGAGGGGCCGGGTTACTCATAAGGTCATCACCTGAAGCCCGGCGCCAAGCTTGAAGACGGTGGGCCAAAGATGGGCTTAAGACCCGGAGATGGCTTAAGGCCCGTAGTTACAACCGTCATTATGGTAGAACTTGTAGTGTAAGGCAAGAATAGTTGAGAGTCCGAGCCGGACACTCTTATGAGCCGGCCGGGACTCTGAGAGCTGCTGGGCGTCAACCTCTCTATATAAAGGGACGACCCGGCAGCGGTTTAGGGAAGAAAGATCTCGTCGAGAGCCAGGCATAGCAGTTAAGCTCCCTGGTCATCGAAACCCTAATCAATACCACCTCAACTGGACGTAGGCTTTTACCTTCACCGTAAGGGGCCGAACCAGTATAAACCCTCGTGTTCCTTGTCCCGTTTAACCCCTTCAAGCTTCCTAGCGGCGATGGCTCCACGACTAAGTCCTAGCTTGAGGACATCTGCCGTACAATTCCACGACACTTCGGAAATCGTTTACCTCAACCTTCGAAAAACATCCGTTATACAAGTTATGGCAATACTCCCGAACTCCCGCCCAGTACTGGGTGGCGTCGAGGTGATCTCACCAACAACTGCATAAAAGAGATTTTTGATGTCGACGAAACTCAGGTATTCCAGAACTGCAACGATAAAAATTGTGACGACAACACCTCGGAGCTCAACTCCCCGGGACACTGCCACAACCCCTAAATGACAGGAGGCACAAGAACAATGTTCTCGTCACAAAACCATCGGAACGATTCCAAGATACCCGCGTGATCCTAAAAAAAAATTTAGTGAAATTTGAGGAGAGAGTAGTCAAAACTTCTACGTCAGGAGACCTCACCAGAGCGACGAAGGGACTGAGGAGTAAAAAGAATCCTACTCTCCGATATATAATCCTAAGACTCAAAAATATTTTTGTTCTAGACTCAACAACGCCAGCGATTTCGATCAAGCAGGGGGCTCCTAAGTCGGGATGGTCTGATTACCAACTTGTAACGCCCACGATGCGGCTAATCTCCCACGTGTCGAGGCACGACTTAGAGGCATAACCGCATAGTGGTTTTGTCGCAAGAAGGGTCATCTTCACACAATCCCATGTAATGAACAAGAATGGGATAAAGAGTTGGCTTACAATCGCCACTTCACACAATACATAAATATAATTCATACATCATCCAAAATACAACATAGACCGACTACGGTCAAAATCCAGATGAAAATAAGATAACCCCAAATGCTAGATCCCGATCGTCCCAACTGGGCTCCACTACTGATCATCAGGAAAAGACACATAGTAACGACCACGTTCCTCGTCGAACTCCCACTTGAGATCGACTCCATCATCTGCACTGGCATCGTCGGCACCTGCAACTGTTTTGGTAGAATCTGTGAGTCACGAGGACTCAGCAATCTCACACCCGCGAGATCAAGACTATTTAAGCTTGTAGGAAGGATGGTGTAATGAGGTGGAGCTGCAGCAGGCAATAAGCATATATGGTGGCTAACATACGCAAATGAGAGCGAGAAGAGAAGCAACGGAACGGTCGTCATCTAGTAATGACCAAGAAGTGATCCTGAACTCCTACTTACGTCATACATAACTCAAACCGTGTTCACTTCCCGGACTCCGCCGAGAAGAGACCATCACGGCTACACACACAGTTGATGTATTTTAACTGGGTCAAGTGACAAGTTCTCTACAACCGGACATTAACAAATTCCCATCTGCCTCATAACCGCGGGCACGGCTTTCGAAAGATAATACCCTGCAGGGGTGTCCCAACTTAGCCCATCATAAGCTCTCACGGTCAACGAAGGATAAACCTTCTCCCGGAAAGACCCGATCAGTCTCGGAATCCCGGTTTACAAGACATTTCGACAATGGTAAAACAAGACCAGCAAAGCCGCCCGAATGTGCCGACAAATCCCGATAGGAGCTGCACATATCTCGTTCTCAGGGCACACCGGATAGTCCAAGCTTCGATAGGCCAGACCCAGAGTTGCCCAGGTGGCCCCGGCGACTGCTCAGGTTGGACCAACACTCAGAGGAGCACTGGCCCGGGGGTTAAAATAAAGATGACCCTCGGCTCTAGAAAACCCGGGGGAAAAAGGCTTAGGTGGCAAATGGTAAAACCAAGGTTGGGCCTTGCTGGAGGAGTTTTATTCAAGGCGAACTGTCAAGGGGGTCCCATAAATCACCCAACCGCGTAAGGAACGCAAACTCAAGGAACATAATCCCGGTATGACAGTAACTAGGGCGGCAAGAGTGGAACAAAACACCAGGCATAAGGCCGAGCCTTCCACCCTTTACCAAAATATATAGATGCATTAATTAAATAAGAGATATTGTGATATCCCAACATATCCATGTTCCAACATGGAACAAACTTCAACTTCACCTGCAACTAGCAACGCTATAAGAAGGGCTGAGCAAAAGCGGTAACATAGCTAAACAACGGTTTGCTAGGAAAGGATGGTTAGAGACTGACATGGCAATATGGGAGGCATGATATAGCAAGTGATAGGTAGCGCAGCATGGCAATAGAGCGAACAACTAGCAAAGCAAAGATAGAAGTGATTTCGAGGGGTGGTCATCTTGCCTGCAAGGTTCTCAGAGTTGTCGAAAGCTTGATCCTCGTAAGCGTACTCAACAGGTTCCTCGTTCACGAACTCGTCTCCCGGCTCTACCCAAGACAAGAACACAAGCAACGGAACCACAATCAATCACGAGGAAATGCACAAGCAACATGATGCAAAACATGTATGATATGCAAGATATGATATGCGATGCATATGCGTGCTCCGGAAGGAAAATGATGAACAAGGTAGTAACTTGGCAAACCAAGCATGCCACTGGAAAGATGAGATGATTTCGGTCGAAATCGATATAAAGATCACCGGAAACGGATGCACGGTTTGCAAATGGCAAGCAAAACAAGAATGACACGAATCTGCGATTAACAGCATGATAGCACTTAAATGCAACAAACAACAATGCTACAGCACTCCAACATAGCAACAAAGCATATGACAGTAATCTACAGGAGATGCTTGACAAAAGATGAACACTGAGCTATGGCTAGTTCACAACATAACAAGCTCAAACAAGCATGGCAAAAGTGCAAAAGATAACAGGTTCACAGACTGGTGAAATTACTGGACATGGCTGAAACAGCATCAGGTAGCAATGTTCAGAGCACGAAATCAACATGCTACAGGAACTTAACATGGCAAACAAGGCATGGAAGTATTCTACTAAATGCATATGACAAAAGTCCCTTACTGACCATAAGCCAAAAAGGACCAGAAGATATGATGGCAAGCATGTAAACATAGCAAGTTTCGTTATCAGGTTTCAGACTTGGCAGAAAACAGAGCATGGCAGAAACAATAATATGAAGGCATCTTTGTGAGCTTGATGCACTCACCACAAAGCAATGCATGACAAAACTAGCATACCTACAGCAAGATGGCATGTTTATGAAGCTATCCATGGCAAGAACAAATAGCATAGCATGTATGGATCAACTACAATAAGCTTGGCAAAATTGAATAACACGTAAACAATCTGCCAGAAATATTTTATAGCAAAAGTAGAGCAAGATTGAGTCATGCTATGATACTCCATAATTGCAAATAAGGGCAGGAATGGATCAATTACAATTATATCTACAAAACATCCTTACTGAACATCTCCAAAATATGCATGGATCTCTCTGTAGCATCAAGTTTACATGGCAACAAAATAACAGCAGACAAGGACTTAGAGAAATCACTAAGTCCCTGAAATCAGAAACATTACGGAGCCTACTTTGCATGCTTGTGCTAGTAACCACAGAGATCACAAAAATACAGGGCATACACCCTTGGAAAGATGGCATGGCATACAACAAAACACATGTAGAGCTCATGCCCATAAGATGCACAGATTAAAAGATACAAAAATGACAAATCTCCAAGTTCTGATAAGAACCAGAAGATAACAACAACTAGCCCTGTTCCAACAGAGATTTGGTCATCAAGATGACCTTTAATGAACATGGTGCAATTGAACAAAATGTAGAGCATCACGAGGCGAACAATTTGACATATTACACGCGCGAACGGAGCTAATGCAAGAGTTAGCACCGATGAACAATGGCAAATGCTGTAAAATCGAAAAGACTTGGAAATTTTCGGGATTGGGGAAAGTCAACGTCACGGTGATCTCAGATCCGATGGGCTCAGGCGGCGCTGGCTCGCCGACGGGGACGGGAGGGGAGAGGTCGCCGGGAGAGAGAGAGGCGAGGGAGGAGGACGCCGGAGGGAGGAGAGGCGGCGGCGGCGCGGCGAGGCGCGGGGCGCGGCGGGCACGGCGCGCCGGCGGGCACGGGGAGCCGCGGCGCCGGCGATGGCGGCGGCGGGCGGCGGCGAGCGGCGCGGCGGCGGTGCGGGGTGCGGGCCGCGGCGGGAGCGGCGCGGCGAGGCGGCCCGGCGGGCACGGGGCCGGCGGCGCTGGGACGCCGGACACGTGTCGCGCCCCGATTGGCTGCGGCGCGGTGGCGATTTTGTCCGGCCGGCGGCGGACACGTCCGGCGCGGCGCGAGGGAAGGAGCTAGGGTTTGTCTGCGTTTGTATACGGGAGGTCTCACATATAAATAGGTAGAGGGAGCTAGGAGACTCCAAATGAGGTGCGGTTTCGCCCACACGATCGTGATCGAACGACCTAGAGCATGGAAGAGAGTTTGGTGGGTTTTGGGCTGGTTTTGAGGGGGTTTTGCTGCACACACAAATGGACTTTGCGGATGCCCGGTTAACCGTTGGAGTACCAAACGACCTCCAAATGGAACGAAACTTGACCGGTGGTCTCCGGGTGGTATACTAGGGCCACTTGACAAGCCTCGGTCCATTCCGAGAAAGTTTGGCACCCGCACACGAAAGAAAACAAGAGGGGTGCACCGGAGGAGATAGGAGCGCCGGATTGCAAAACGGACAACGGGGAAAATGCTCGGATGCATGAGACGAACACGTATGCGAATGCAATGCACATGATGACATGATATGAAAATGCATGACATGAACAAAATGCAAAACGAAAGACAAAACCCGACCACGGAGGGAATATCATAGCACATATCCGAAAAATGGCAAGAGTCGGAGTTACAAATATGGCAAGTTACATGCGGGGTGTTACATCCCTTGCACTGCAGAAATCAATCGAACAGCACATCAATCAAGAAACCTGCACCTTGCTCAATCAGCCGAACGGACGAGGTGTATTCGAACCTCATACACTGGAGGCATCAAGGGGCGGAGGCACAAGGGGCAGTGGAGCACGGTGAGGTCCATCGAGACCTTAGAGAGCTCCATCGTCGGGTCCTGTTCGGTCTGCATGATCTCGCCCTCCTCGTGCACAACCATCTCTCGACTTTGGCCGGGGTATTACAAAGCTTTACCGTCACATATTTTATACTACTTCAAGGTGCATTAAATCAACACATGCAAGTATCAAAAGGAGAGTCACGGCATGCATGCATGCGTCGTAATTAATGCATCGGTAAACGCAAATTATTGAAATATATCAAGTGCAGTGCTTTGATGTGTCGCGTCAACTCATACATCAACGAGAAGTTTGATTATCCTCTCCCTCGCAGACTTAACTGCACCTGCCTTTGGCTATATGACAGGTTGGCCACACACCTGTCGGGCCCACCTGTCATACACGCAAAGGCAGGAGCGTCCCTCCCTCGCCCATGAGCGTGGTGGCTGGCAAGACTAGGAGAAGCTTTCGCTACACGCTCTCCCTCCCGCACGCGGTGGACATGCAGCAGTTCAATCGGTGTCAGATGGCCAGAAGCGTACTGTAGTACTCCTCCAGTGCAGTAGTACTCCATCATTGTTCGACTTCCCGAAGAGGCGAAGAGCTAAGCGCAGCCCGGACGCTCGTGTGGCAGTTTCATGTGTAGAGTAGTCTATGATAGCGTGTACCGTGCCTGTAAGCTTAAAATCGTTGGGGTCGGCTCCATGCTATGTGGCCCTCTCGAAGTCTTTTAAAAAAAATTAAAATAGTCTTCTGGCCCTACCTGACACCCATGTGATTGTAGTTTGCACGCTCATCTGGTCAAGACAGGAATATATATTTTAATTTGTTTTTTTTTGAAAAGGGGGGACTCCCTGGCCTCTGCATCAGAATGATGCATACGGCCACATATATTTTAATTGGTGGTAGGTAAATGTTAGAGGTTGCAGCAAATATATTGTACACTGCGGGTCTTTCACCCAAGTTTAGAGGCAAGCATGTGGGTCCAGTGCTATGATGTGTCGCGTCAACTCGTACAACGAGGAGAAGCTTGATTTTACTACACGCCCTCTCCCTCACCCATGCGCGCGGTTGCTCGCAAACGAGGACAGGCTTTTGCTTAGTAGTACTTCTACAACAAGCTATCCGTCCCGCTCGCGGTGGACGGACATGCAGCAGTGGATTCGACACTGTAGAAGCAGTAGTAGTAACATCATTGTTCGTCTTCTCGAATAGGCGAAGAGCCAAGCGCAAACCGAACGTTGCAGTTGCGAACATTGGAGCACGCATATAGCCAGGCTCTTGCATGAGACAAAATTGCTATGTCAGCCCACTATTGTACTAGTACGTACAACTACTTGCTAGTATAGCCCTATAAACCAGAAAGGAGTATTTGCCCTTCTAGAGATTTCAACAAGTGACTAGACTACACCGAGACGGAGTACATATGGAGCAAAATGAGTGAATCTGCACCGTAAATAAATACATACTAGTTCTATCGTTTTCCTCTCCGAGGTGCACAATATTGAGTATACTGACTAGTCTCTTTTTGACACGCATTTACGTTTTTTACACAGTACAGATGCAAGCGCTCATATACACGTGCATACACTCACCCCTATGAACGCACACATGCACGGCACTATCATCTTGAAATTTACGAAGTCACCATAGGCACCTCGTCGTCGACGGGTCCATAGGTGCTTGAATGCCAAGGAGGGAAGGGTAGCGGTTCCCGAGACGTTGAACGGTCAATGATGCATCCTCAATTACATGTAGAGGGAATTAATTGGAGAAGCAGAATAGAGCTAGCATGATGTGAATGCAACAGAGTTTGGACTCTCATATAATAAAGGCGCCCCACCACTCCAATCCATCTACTCCCAAGTCTCTGCGCAACACTGCTCACTCCAATCCAAGACCAAGTGACCAGAAGCCACAAGCACCTATGGAGGCGATGGACGCGAGCGGCAGTCGGCTGTGCCAAATCATCCAAGGCGCCGGCCTGCGGCCCCGCACCGCGCAGCATTTCCAGACGGTGCTGGCGACCGCAGGCATCGTAGCCCTCGCCGACGCCGGCTTCGCCTCTCGCATGGACGACATGATGGTCAACTCCATCCGCAAGTTCACCGCCGTCAAGAAGCGCGCGGACGACCTTGCCGTACTGCTCCAGCCCCCGCGCCCAGGCTCCTCATTGCCTGCCACCCTCATCGGCCTCCATGGTGACGAACTCTTTCAAGCCCTGGTGGCCCTGCAGGTGCCGGAGGTCGCGACAAAGAATGTGCACCTCGAGGCCGCGCTCACCGCGCAGCGCCTCGCCATGCATGAAACCGTCGACCTGCACATCCACGTCTACGAGGAAATCGTCTACATAGGCCACTACAAGGCAAGCGAGGACAGAAAGACGTTGGCCTTCTTCCAGCGGCTGGAATCTTTGGACGCCATTGTTCAGAAGCACGTCGACATGGCCACGAAAGCCACTGCTACTTAGGCGTCGTTCGGTGGGCCGGCGCCCTGAGTCGAGGAGGTGGACGTCGTCGATGGATGCATCTCTTCTTGCCTCCTGTAACCAGCACTGCATCGCATCGTGGCCTTAATGTTTTATTAGTATAGTACTCCCTCTGTTCCCAAATATAAGTCTTTCTAAAGATTCCATCAAGTGACTACTACATACGGAGCAAAATGAGTGAATCTACACTCTAAACTATGTCTACATACATCTGTATGCTGTATTCCATTTGAAATGGTATCTAAAAAGGCTTATATTTATGAACGGAGGGAGTATATGGCATTTTTATTCCAGTCGTAACGTTTTCACTGTGAGGTGGGGCCGCAGTTGAGCAAACCCACCCCGCCCACCGGGCGTCGGCCGAGTTTAGAATTACTAGAAGAGAGAAACGAGGGAGGAGAGCTAGCTGTAGCACGTACGCTGTTGTCAGATGGGACTCGTGTTTATAGAATAGGAGTACTGAGCACTCGTGCCTCTTTTTTTGAGGGAAAAATTAGTCGTATGTCTAGTACCACTAGTTGGGTGTGTGCGACCTATAGCTGTCATCACTTTAGGTCTCCTTTTCGAACCGCGGGTACGCTTCACAGTACATATTATTTCACGCATTTATCCTCCTATATGTACTCCTAGGCTATTTCCACGTGCTCCCATTCGCCGACATGTGGGACACAGAGCATCTGGGTCGTAGTGCATGCACGACTCGGAGCATATGCCGGGGTACTTTACATTTCAGACCTCACGAATTACATGCAAACCCCCCGCAGAAGAATAAATAAATGAATGAATTACTACATGAAACCGGATTATTTTCATGGAAACCGGAGCACGTTCATTAAATTTTGGACATAACACGTTTATAAAAAATGACCGGACCGAAACCAGTCTAAGGGCCTCTTTGATTTTTCCCGCAAAAAAGGGCCTCTTTGATTCGCAGGATACTGAAAACACAGGAATGGGGAAAGTATGATGGCGATGAACTGAGATGAGGAGAACTCTAACTCAGTTAGAGGTTAGAGTTAGATTCTAACCCTGAACTAACTCTAAACCAAAGAGGTGTATGGATGGCAGGGTTAGATTGACAATAAATGCTCTATCTCAATCATTTGACTACTTTGGACCCTATTTCCTGCTGGATTTGGAGGGTGCTTGGATACGTTTTAGTTCCATGACTAAAAGTAGTGGGACTAAAACTTGCTAGCCTCACCCATGCTTGGATCCAAATATTAAAGAGCCTAAAATCAAGTTAATGAGCATTTATTATCCTCCAAACCCTCCAATCCAGAACTCGCCTGTGTTAAAGGAGAGGAGTTAAATGAGGAGAGAGCGGACTAATCCACATTTTAGTAGGGGTACCCCTGACTAAAAAATTTTAGTCTCAAGACTAGTTTTAGCCCCTCTTTAGTCAGGGGTGCTTGGAACTTTAGCCTCTTAAAGAGACTATTTTTAGTCAGACTAAAATAAGTCCCTTGGATCCAAGCACCCTCTTGGTGTGGCCGGCTCTTCTGTGGCCTCCTCCCGCTCACAATTGACATAAACGAACCATCTATACAAATCAAGCATGCAAAACATGATAATTTTTAGTTTGTCCATACAAATGAGATATCCCACTTAAACATACAAGTCGTCAATCAAGCTTCACAAAATAAAAAAACACTTCATGAAACAAAGAATGAGCTAACTCATCACGGAAGTCATTCACGATAGGGAGGGAGCCCGGAGCCCCTCACGCACCGAGGGAGGAGCTCGCCATCGTCGCTCTGGAGGAAGGCTCTGTACAGCCCAAGCCCCGGGAACCCCTCCGACGCCGGCCCTTGCGAGTTGAGGTCAACACCGGCATGGGTAGCTGGGCCGCTTGCCGCCGACTGGGAACTTAATCTTTGGTCCTCTAGAAATAATGCAAGCCTGTAACTAAAATACCTAGAAAGGTGAACTGAATCTTGGGACTCTAGAAATAATGCAAGCCTGAAACTGAAATACCTAGAAAGGTGAACTGAATCTTTGGGCCTCTAGAAATAATGCAAGCCTGAAAGTGAAATACCTAGAAAGGTGAACTGAATCTTTGGGCCTCTAGAAATAATGCAAGCCTGAAATTGAAATACCTAGAAAGGTGAACTGAATCTTTGGGCCTCTAGAAATAATGCAAGCCTGAAATTGAAATACCTAGAAAGGTGAACTAAATCTTTGGGCCTCTAGAAATAATGCAAGCCTGAAATTGAAATACCTAGAAAGGTGACCTGAATCTTTGGGCCTCTAGAAAGATTTATTACCTCCTCAAGCAGCATCAAACAATTCCATGCGTGCACCACAAATCTATACCAAGTTTGATCAGGATCTACTTTTCCAAATCAGAATTAGCGCTAGGCAAGATCAATGATATGGCCGTGAGAAAGAGAAGGAACGAACAAACTCACCCCTCTCGCGACCTCCCTGGTAGATGCGCCGCCGCCGCGCATGACAGAGGGAGAAAAACGACTGGTGAAGGGGGAACGGGGCGACCTTCGAAGGGCGGAGGGAGAGGGCGGCCGGAGTAGGGCGGCGGAGGCCGGAAGGAGAGGGCGGCCGGAGGAGAGAGAGGGCGAGCGGCCCTATGGGGAACAGAGATGAGTCGTGCGAGAGGGGGGGCGATCTGGTGCGGGCAGGGGAGATTTTTTTTCTCTCTTTTAGTGGGCCCGAGGATAACTAACCCAATTAGAACCTCTCCACCGGGCTAGTTTTTTTAGCTGGGTTAGAGCAAACTAGCTCAAACTAACCCCTCTTGTTTCGATAATTTGAGGCTATTTCAACCCAAACTAGCTCTAACTCAGGGATCCAAACAAAGAGGAGTGTTACTGTACATGCTACAGTGTGGACCATAGCACATTGTTTTTATGGCCATATCACCACATTGTTTTCTACTGCTGGTTCACTGGGCTACCGTGGTTCGCACTGCTGGTTCACTGGGCTGCCGTGGTTCGCACTCCTCCGACCTGAGTAGTACTGTAGTATAGTGCTAGTATATACCGCATCATTCTTTGCTCCTTCTTACTACTCCGACATGTGGGAGAGCCAGCATCCGGGTCGACGTGTCATGCACCAGATTAGAGCGTGGAACGGAAGGGGGGCATCACCCCGGTCGGACCGCCAGTAATTCATGACTATAGTGAGTGGTCATATCACAAGTCTTTCCAGCAGTAACGCACCGTCAAATCGGACAGCCCCACTCACTCACCCTCCTCGCCTCTCTGTCAACCCGCCTACCCAAAAACTGCCGCGCGTACTGCCCGGGAAAAGCCCCGCCCTCAACTTTTAACTACGCGAAAATAGTTCGAGCTTGTTCGTTCTATATAAATACAGTACTTACTGTATGTTTATTCACCTGTGGGGTTGTTCAATGAATGGAGGGGCGGGGAGCACAAGTGAACAATACTGTAGTACTACTAGTAGTAAGTAGGAGTCGTACAGTAGTCACCTTAAATAGAGAGTTTATTTTCTTTAATGCCACGTACACAAATTGAAATGCTTGTTGTGGAGAGAAAAAAGATAATCACTCCACTATATATGGACGCAGGGGCCTGAGCGCTTGCTTTACTAGGGTTGCTCTCTTCATTCTCTCATCCTCTCCAGATATAAACAAGACAACGGTAGCGACATTTTCTCTCTGCTCACCGCTGGTCACAGATCCGGCCGGATCCCTTCGGCCGGTGTGTGTAGATGACTAAAAGGTGCATCGTTCACGCGGTCATCGCCGCTGAGGGAGGAAACCCACAGTTGCCGGAGGGGCCCGATCCTCTACCCGTGTCGTTCTCTCCGACACAGCGCCGACTCGGGAGGTCCTCCGACCCTTCTTCCTCCCTGCCGTATTGTCCGCAGATCCGACCTGCCGCCGCTGACATCCCGGCGACCCTCAAGTATAAGTTCTTCGAAAGCGGCCTTGCTCTACTGCCCCAGCTCCCCACGTGTCTGCATGTGCATCTTTTTCTACTCCCATCAGCTCTTCCAAAGCCACCTAAATTTTTAGTATTATTAGAGGTAAAGCTACTTCATGCATTCGAATCTAGGGCTTTGTTCAAACAACGAAGAAAGGGGGGAAAGTTGTAGCATGAATCTAGGACTTGATTCAAAGAGGAAATAATATGGTGAAAGTAGTAGAGACCGGATACCCAACCGGTCTCTTGGTTGAAAAGGGAAATAATGGGAAAATGCAATACAAATTGGATAAGGAACAGATCTATTATTGGTTGAAAAAAGGATAGAAAGTGGCGGCTGGTGGACAAGTCAACAGAGTATGTCCAGGATTAGATTTGCTGCCATCACATAGTAAAAGGTCTCCAGGATTAGATTTGCTGCCTTCACATAGTAAAAGGTCTCAAGATTAGATTTGCTGCCCTCACATAGTAAAAGGTCTCAGGATTAGATTTACTGCCCTCACATAGTAAAAGGTCTCCGGGATTAGATTTGTTGCCCTCACATAGTAAAAGGTCTCCAGGATTAGATTTGTTGCCCTCACATAGTACAAGGTCTCCAGGATTAGGTTTGCTGCCCTCACATAGCATGAACAAACTCGGCATCACCACTTTATGCCTCCTTGTAGGTACATTGTGCTGATGCATCCACTGTCGCATGTCCTTATACCAACCTTTTGCTGTTGTGAATGTAAGGGCGCATGTAAAATGAAGCGATCACACTGTTACATTAGGGACATGTCTAACCAATGTTATTGTTAATCTAATGCCTCCAGTGATAAGATGCAATTAAACTGTGTTACAAATGGCACTCCTGCTGTTTTCCCCAGTATGATAAGTAAGTTGCTCCTTTATGCTGCTGAGTGTCCTGGTTTCCCCACGGTCCCATGCCCTTAAACCAACTCTTTAGCTGCTATTGATTTACTGTGTCTGGTAAACAAGCAATGCCACCATTAAAGTAATCCCATATTTGAGGAATCTCATTGTTGATCGTAATGCTTCTGGTAACATGAAGCATTGCTGACGTTTTAAAATTTCTACTGTCCTTGCGTGATTGCCATGAACATAATTAAGATGCTTCTTTTCATTTTGTATATGTTTCGTATATTCTTATTGACCAGCAACTGTTTACTTTCTATCTTTGTGCAGATAGGGATATCCATTTCACCTTGTTGCTATAGTGACCTTTTGGTGAACTGCACAGAACACTTTTTTGGAATGAGTGTCTTGTGCAGTTCAACTAAAATGTCACGTGGGCAGCATCTCTCAATTTTGGTGGAACTGCACAAAATGGTGATTGGAGTTTCCAAAATCTCCGTCAAGTTCTGCTGGTAATCTCGTGCAACATTTTATTAGCCTTTGCAAGATGGAGCCGTCACTGTCACCACAATGGCACTTTATTTTAGTGGAACTACACAAAAGGATAAGAAAATTATAGTTGCACCTTACATGAGCCGGACAGCCAACCTTAATGTTGCTCAATTTTTGTGCACCTACTAAAGAAGAACCTGCCAGCTCACAAGAGCAAGCACTTCTTGCTAGCTAAATGATATAATTTTTACTTCATTTCAGGTGAACTGCAGAAAAAGTGGCATGAATTGAATCATCGAGTTGAGCTGCAGGTTGACTTCCAATAGTGCCAGTATTATAGTAATCATGCTCTTTATTATATGTGATGTGCAAACAGGAATACTCAACTACAGATGTTGTGACGGTCAAGAGCATTCGCCAAGTTCTTCGATTGTATGACATGGCTAGCAAAGATGGATTTAATCCCGATATTCACTTTATCAAAAGGCCCTAATGGGTTGGTTCTGAATCTTGCAAGCTGGGAATCAGTGAGATGTGTAGGCATCTTTGTTGTACTTATTATTTGAATCTTATTTGTTGGTTCTGAATCTTGCAAGCTGGGAATGAATGAGATGTGTAGGCATCTTTGTTGTCCTTATTATTTGGATCTTATTTGTTGGTTCTGAATCTTGCAAGCCGGGAATCAATGAGATGTGTAGGCATCTTTGTTGTACTTATTATTTGGATCTTATTTGTTGGTTCTGAATCTTGCAAGCTGGGAAACACGGCATGATGATGCAGAGGACAACAACCATAACAAACAGTTCAAACTTGGTAGTATTATCTTTGTGAAAGTGCGACAAATGTGCTGATCGTGTGCGTCCTGTGAATAATAATTCTAATTGTTGTGCATGTTGATCCTGTGGCACTGATAGAACGAGCGAATGCATTGCTTGTTTTAAGTATAAATTTCTATTAAAGCTAATTAAATTTAAGTAAAGTGACCACTAACTCCTATTATTACAGTACCAATACAGACCCGCTCGTGAACTGACGTGTGGCCGAGGGTGCATCTTCTGCCGGGCGTGCAGCGGACGAGGGAGGGGTAGTAACTGTTGTCGCCTGTACACACTCAGCTTACTGTTGAATCCAGTTCCCCAAGAGCTAAAAAACGAACTGCTGCCACCGCCTACACACTCGTTCACTCGAAGAGACTCCAATGGTGATCCGAGGGGTGAGCCTGCTGGATATGGACTTCAGCAAGGAGTTCCCCTTTGAGTTCGCCGTTCAGTCCTATGGCTGCACCAAGTTGAATGTGATGTACACCAATGATACGGACTCGGTGAAGCTCTGCCTCGCCTCAGTCCTATGGCTGCACCAGGTTCTGGAGCATTCGCCCGTTTCATCGACAGCGCCGACTGCACCTTCGCTACGGTGGAGAGTAGGAAGAATGCGACGATTCGGCCATCTGGTGCAACAAGCATGTCGACATCCAGAAGCAATACAAGATCATCAGCAACGGGCAAGAGAAGGACTCCGTGGTTAACCTCGCTGAGACCATCATTGACCCCTGATACGCCAACATGAAAGAAGACGACCTGAACACGTGGGAGGTACCTCTGAATCTAGCCTACATAACCTACGCGGCCAAGGACGCCTACGCATGCTATGACATGTACAGGCAGATCTTGGACATGAGGGCATGTCTGCTTCCCGTAACCGACGAGTACATGGACAGCCGCAGCGTCATGATCAAGTGTGCCAGGAAGGTCTAGATGTTGTACTTTATCTATTTATAAGCACCTTTATCATCTGAGTGTTTCATGCATTAGCCTATGTGTTGTAATTATCTGTTTTGTCCGAAATATCTCTTTTAAGCACCCATTAACCTGATTGCTTTTTTAGTGGCTATTTGCTTATGTATGTAAATTAGTTCACTTGTTCGTAAAAAAACTAGTTCACTCGGCTGCCGTGCTTTGAATCTCCTTCCTCCCAACATATTCCCCTCCTCAGGTGGACCCAGCAGGTCTTTGAATTTTCTCCCACATTCTTTTTTGATGTAAACTGAGTTTTCTCCCAGTACTTTCCCCTAGAACCAACTCAACTATCCCACATATAGCTTAAAAAATAATAATACCCCACGTATTATTAACTCAACAAATTAAAATGATATTTTATTTCGTAAGTTGAAAGTTCTTACAAAATAATAATAATAATTGTTTATATATAACTTGGCAAGTTAACTCCTAGTGATTGCGTACATAAGCTTGCAAAGATTTTACTGACGTGCAATCATGTGTTTATGTTTTTATAACATTTCTCCGTCTAGCCCAACATGATATTTTCACCCAGCCCAGCAAGTCCGTGATTTCGAGAAAAATGCAAATGGGATTTAAATGGGCTGCATAGATGCTACATCATTGTTTCACCCAGCCCACCAAATGGACTAAAAAACAAATGGACTGGCTGACATGTGGGCCAGTAGGTCGAAGCCTAACAAGGCGTTGGATTTACATCCAACGGCCGGCATTCTTCTTCAATCTCTCGTCTTCTTCCCCAAGCGCTGCTGGAACCGCCTGCTCCAGCCTTCGGCGTCCAGCGGCATTGTTTTGCGCTCCTCAGCGAGACGCTACCCCGCCGACGGCCAGGCCATCCCTCCACTCCGCACCTCCTGTTATTTTCTGCCGAGTGTAGGCCCACCCCGCACCCGAACCAGTCAAGTTTCCCACTCCTCTCCGTCGGCGACTCCACTGTCGCGGCTTCCCCATCTCCGGTCGTTCCAGTCTGGGGCCTCGCCATCGTCCATCGCCTCGGTGCGCTTGGCGTGGCGTGGTCAACATACGAGAGTCATCGGAAGAGGACTGTATGTGGAAAGCCTGACGGCTGGGACCCACGAGGTCCATGGTCGCACGCAAGGAAAGTTCCTCCTTATTACGCACTGTACGTGGGAAGGGCTTCTGTATTTCGCAAAAAAAACGTTCCCCCCGCTGACAGGTTGGACCCACCAGCTATATCTTCGCACGCAAGGAAGTGCCTCCTTATCACGCACTAAAAAATGAATACCCCCTGCTAGCTGGGACCCACCATACTGGGTGGCTGACTTGTGGGCCTACTAAGTTGACGAGGACAGAGGGCTTTGTCAACTTAGTCAATATGAACGATTCTAGCTCCAGTGACCGTACGATGTCCATCCAATGGCCATAGTGCTTCTTCAACCTCTGGTCTTCTTGCTCCAGCCGCCCAAAGCAGCGCCGGTCGTGCCGCGTGCTCCTGCCTCTCGTGGCCGGCTGTGATGCCGCGGAGGCCTCACCGCCCCCTACTACTCCCACCGCTGGCCCAGGGTATCCCTCTACTCACCCACACCCCCTGTTATTCTGCGGCGACGGTAGGCTCACGCCGCAGCCGAACCAGTGAACCCTCGTACTCCTCTCCGCGTGGGCATCCACTACCGCGTCTTCCCTGGCTCCGCATCGTCCCCTTCCTAGGCCTCGCCATCGTCCACCGCCTTGGTGCTCTCGGTGCGGCGTGGTCAATGTGGTCAGGGACCGACTTCCATCAGAAGAGTACTGTACGTGGAGAGGCTGACAGCTGGGTCCACAGCCACAGCCCAGTTTTTTTGTGATTTGCCAAGTAAGTCGCTTTGTCAGGCCTGTTGGGCTGCAAATCTTTCAAGACGAGGAGAGCTTCATTCGGCTGGACGAGAAAATGGCCTATCAATAATGAGAAATGGGTTGTACATTTTTAAAACACATCAAACCGGCAATTAGTTTCAAATATCTTTTTTTCATTTCGAGATTTTAAATTACATTAATTTTTATGCATGGAGAATTTGTTGGATTTTATATTGATATACATTTATTTTTAAAATCAGTTTGAATGTGAGTCAAAATTTCGGGAATAAAAACAGTTCGGACCGCACCGAAATATGCAAAATTTCGTATAATTATTTAACCGTGGTCACAATATGGGTTGTAATGCTAACAAAAAGAATATGGGCTCCAAAAAAACCTTAAGAATTAGCAAATGGGCTGTAAATTATTAGAAATAATGGCAGATGGGTTGTATGCTCCACAGATTTGAGGCTTCCCTAAAAAAAAGGTTGACGCACAAGCAGTGACTATTGGATCTCCATCGAATGGTCGTCGTGCTTCTTCAATCTCTGCTCTTCCTGCTCCAGCCGCTCAAACAACCGCCAGCGGGACTGCCTGCTCCCTCCTCCCCGCGGCCGGCTGTGCTGCCGTGCAGGCCTCACCGCCCCACCGTACTCCCATCGCTGGCCTAGCCATCCCTCTACTCACCCACACCTGCTGTTATTCTCCGGCGACGGCAGACGAACCAGTAAACCCTCGTATAATCGTACTCCCCTCCGCGTGGGAAACAACTGCCGAGTCTTCCCTGCCTCCGTGTCGTTCCCTTCCTAGGCCTCGCCGTCGTCCACCGCTCTAGTGCTCTCGGCACGGCCTGGTCAACGTGGTCAACGACCGACATGCATCTGAAGTGGACTGTACGTGGAGAGGCCGACAGCTGGGTCCACGGCCGCACGCAAGGAAATGCCTCCTTATTATGCGCAAAATAATGATTCCTCCACCTGACATCAGGGACCCACCGAAAGGGCCTCTGTATTTCGTGAAAAAAATGTTACCGCCGCTGACAGCTCGGACCCACCAGCTATATCTTCGCACGCAAGGAAGTGCCTCCTTATTACGCACAAAAAAATGAATACTCCCCCTGTTAGCTGGGACCCAGTATAGTGGCAGGCTGACTTGTGGGCCTACTAAGTTGACGGAGACAGAGGGCTTTGTCAACTTAGTCAATATGCACGATTCTAGCTCCAGTGACCGTACGATGTCCATCCAATGGCTGTAGTGCTTCTTCAACCTCTGGTCTTCTTGCTCCAGCCGCCCAAACCAGCGCCGGTCGTGCCTCGTGCTCCTGCCTCCCGTGGCCGGCTGCGATGCGGCGGAGGCCTCACCGCCCCCTACTACTCCCACTGCTGGCCAGACCATCCTTCTACTCACCCACACCCCCTGTTATTCAGCGGCGACGGCAGCCTCACACCACAGCGAACCAGTGAACCCTCGTACTCCTCTACGCATGGGCATCCACTGCCGCGTCTTCCCCGGCTCCGCGTCGTCCCCTTCCTAGGCCTCGCTGTCGTCCACCGCCCTGGTGCTCTCGGCGCGGCATGGTCAACGTGGTCAAGGAACGGCTTCCGTCGGACGTGGAGAGGCTGACAGCTGGGTCCACGGCCGCAGCAAGGAAGTGCCTCCTTATTACGTGCAAAATAATTATTCCTCCACCTGACAGCGGGGGCCCACCGGACGGGCCACCATATTTCGCGAAAAAACGTTTGCCCCTGACTGCTGGGACCCACCAGCTACATCTTCGCACGCAAGGAAGTGCGTCCGGGCAAAAAAAAACGATTTGCCCCCGACTGCTGGGACCCACCAGCTACATCTTCGCAGGCAAGGAAGTGCCTGACAGTCGGGACCCACCTGGTCGAAGCGTACGTAGCGTTGTCATTCTGGTCGCGAACGTGTATGTACATATATACTGGTGGATGTAGAGGCGCGCATGTGTCATAGTAGAGGCGCGTACGTGTCGTAGTAGAGGCGCGCACGTAGCATGTACATGTACGTACAGCGGCCAGGGTGCAAGAAAGAAAATACGGCCACGTATGTGTACATACGGGCGGGGTCTCGAACGCCTACTCGCGCATACGTACGGCCAGGGCTCGTGTACATGGCTGGGTCGGAACGAAGAAACAACGTCGTCGTCGTGTTCATGGGGAGGCAACGGAATGCGTCGTGTTCATGGGGAGGCAACGGAATGCGTCATGTTCATGGGGACACTACTAGAAAAAGTCCTACTAGTGGCGCACCAGTTTTGCCTACTAATGGCGCACTACTGGTGCGCCACTAGCATCACGCCACTAGTAATTTTTACTAATGGCACACCGCTGGTGCGCCATTAGTATCTGGTATACTAATGGCGCACCAGTGGTCCATTAGTATATGCCACGGTGCGCCATTACTATCTGACTTAGTAATGGCGCACCACATAGAAGTGCGCCATTAGTAACAATTTTTTTTCAAATATTTTTTCAGAAATATTTTTTCCAAAAAAAAAGTTTTTCAAAACTTTTTTTTTATTTTTTTTCAAAAAAAATTCCAAATTTTTTTTTCAATTTTTTCTTAATCTCGGGTCACTATGGCTTAATCTCAGGTCAATATGCTTAATTTCAAGTCAAATCGCAGTAAGTGGTCAAACTTTCGGGAAGGTCACCCAACCTCACACTACTCCAGCCCAAGCACGCTTAACTTCGCGGTTCTATCCAACCCCAGCACCACCTCACTTAACAGCCACTTGTTGATATATCTATCATATCAATCCTATTAAACCTTGTTGATGTCTAGGACTTTGTTCATATTCATGAGTATGATGAAATTTTGAAAAATATTTCAAACTTCCCTGTCATATTACGAATCATTTTTTGGAAAAAAATCCAAAACAAATTCAAAACAATTTTTTTTTTCTGTTACTAGTGGTGCACCTAGCAACCGGTGCGCCACTAGTAAGTTTGAAAATTTTTGAATTTCTTTGCCTCTAGATCTTGAAAGCCCCGTATCTTTTTTTCTGTTAGGTTTTTGAGGATTTTGAAAATGTTTAACGGGGTTTTCTGTTAGGTTTTTGAGGATTTTGAAAATGTTTTTGAGGATTTTGAAAAGTTATGCCCATTTTAAGAAATTCCAGAGAGATTTTGCAAATAAATTCGAAATTCATATTTTTTAATTTTCCCAACAACTAGACCACATATCACATGGGAAACTTATTTTATTTTATTTTTTTGACATTTCCATCATTTTCTTTTATTTTTTTTAAAACTGAAAAGGCGGTCCACGGGGGGGGGGGGGGGGGTGCATTCGGTGGAATGGGCCAAGTTACTAATGGCGCACCGTGGGGGTGGTGCGCCATTAGTAGTTCAACTAGTAATGGCGCACCACCCCAACCATGCGCCATTAGTAGTTTTTCAAAAAAAAACTTATTTTGCAACAAAATTACTAATGGCGCACCTGTGAGTGGTGCGCCATTAGTAGTTCAACTAGTAATGGCGCACCGTGGGAGTGGTGCACCATTAGTAGTTGAACTAGTAATGGCGCACGGTCCCATGGTGCGCCATTAGTAGTTTAAAAAATAAAAATAAAAAAAATTGAAAAACAAATTTGAAACATAATTACTAATGGCGCACCGTGGGATGGTGCGCCATTACTAGTTGAACTACTAATGGCGCACCATCCCACGGTGCGCCATTAGTAGTTTTGAAAAAATTAAAAAAAATTTACTAATGGCGCACCGTGGATGTGGTGCGCCATTAGTATTTTCACACTAATGGCGCACCGACACATGGTGCGCCATTAGTATTTAGTAATGGCGCACCACATGTACAGCGCGCCATTAGTGGCCATTCCATCTATAGCCCTTTTCCTAGTAGTGGGAGGTGTGTGGCGTACCGCAAAACAGAGGAAATGGACCTCCTACGGTCGAAACGGGGGTCCTGTTGATCGGGAGGAGTGTGGCGTACCGCAAAACGGAGGAAATGGACCTCCTACGGTCGAAACGGGGGTCCTGTTGATCGGGAGGGGTGTGGCGTACCGCAAAACGGAGGAAACGGACCTCCTACGGTCGAAACGGGGGCCATGTTGATCGGGAGGGGTGTGGCATACCGCAAAACGGACGAAACGGACCTCCTATGGTCGAAACGGGGGTCCTATTGATCGGGAGGGGTGTGGCGTACCGCAAAACGGATGAAACGAACCTCCTACGGTCGAAACGGGGGTCCTGTTCATCGGGAGGGGTGTGGCGTACCGCAAAACGGGACTCCACGGGATACTGTTCATCTCCACCGTCGACCTCCTCCAGCCTCCACGGGCTACCATCGACCTCCTCCAGCCTCCACGGGCTCCTGTTCATCCAGCCTCCACCGCGCGCTACTCCACCGGCTACTGTTCAACCACCCCTCCACGGGCACCCCTCCACCGTCTACTGTTCATCCAGCCCTCCACACCACGGGATCCTGTTCAACCACCCCTCCACGGGCACCCCTCCACTGTCTACTCTTCATCTAGCCCTCCACACCACGGGGTCCTGTTCATCCAGAGGCAACGCTACCGCTCACTGTTCATCCAACCCCCCCCCCCCCACAACGCTCACTGTTCATCCCAAAGGCAGCATCGATCGGCTTCAGTTAGCAGCAGTAGCGAAGGAATCGCTCGATCGGGTTTAGTTAACAGCCATCGATCGATCGCTCGGGTTCAGTAACGCTTAGCCTGCAGTGCAATCGCTCGGGTTCAGTTAGAGCCCAACGCCTCGCTCGGGTTTAGTTAGAGCCAACGCCTTGCACACACGCGCGTACGTGTACGAGAGAAACGCGCATCGCTCGGCCCCCGACCTCCCACCGTAACCGGGAACTCGCCGAAATTTTCCTCGCCCTCGCTTCTACCATGGTTTTTTCCGTCATGGACGGCCCAAAGAATGTCATGCAGCTGCGTCTCCGGCCCGCCTAGGATGAAAAGCCCATTTTCTGTCATGATTTTTTGTCATCGAAGTAGGAGCCCACCACATCTATGATGATACCGGGTTTTGTCACAATTATCGTCATAGAAGTGTCATATGTATGACAGAAAAAAAATTCGGTCGGCCCAAAATTTCACGGATGTGTCTTTTTTTGTAGTGAGAACACATGGAAGTGGTCGTTTTCACTAACCATCAAGTGATACAAGCAGCAGCAAACGGTTTGCTTCTCCTGGTCCATGTTCCGGAAAGCTTCATTTATGTGTTCTGCTACAAAGAGGCAGATGTTTGTGTTCTTGAGCATTTCATGATCTAGCACAAGTTCGTATAGCACTTTGGGCTGAGCTTCAGGGCTGTGGTTGGTGCTAGAAAAGTGTTGAAGGCAACTGTAAGCCAGGCCATAAAGAATGTGTCATCCGTTCTTCCAGCCATATCCTGAATCATCTTGCACCATGTAGTGATCTGGGGATGAGAATTTCTAGTTATGTTGAAAGCCTCTCTGAATCTCCTAGTTGAATCCTTGTCAACTACATATCTGACTTTTTGACCCCTGTTTGGGAGATCAAATACCCTGTGAACACTGTCAGCATCGACAGGGATCCTTCCCCTTCCTGGGAAAACCATTTCAGAGCTCTCTGGCTGGTAGGACTGCGCCAGGAACTTAGTGAGGTCCGCTGGAAGTGTGTTTGATAAGTTCAATAGGCCCCCGAAGAACCTCGAAACTAGCTCAGCCTTCTGTGGTGGGGATAGAGAGCTGTTGAACTTTGCAAACCGCCCTGGTGATGCCCTTATCCTGCCCGCTTGTGATGGTCGCTCCACATCTTCCCCTGCAGCCACCTCAACTCCTTCACCGCTGGCCTGTTGATGAGAAAAATAAAAACATTAAGGAAACATTAAACACAAGAGAAAAAACAGGAATGAAAAAAAACTAGCAATCATCATTTGGATCATTATTGCAAAAACTGTATAAACATAAAATGGATCATGCCAACTAATATGATGTTTTTGTGCAACTAATAAAGCTCATGATGACAACTGAAGACTACCAGTGTGCAACCTGCAAAAAAAACTAAGAAAATATACTAGACCTAACAACTACAAAAAAGTTCTAGGGGATGTGCAACGATAAGAAATGATATTGCAACAAGATAACAGCAACTAAAAAAAGGTTTGCAAGGAACTGTTCAATAGCTCATAAACACACACAAAAACCCACATACCTCAGCATCTGCTGCGGAAGATGCGACAGCTCCTCCAGCAACTGCTGCCTGCACAAAAAATTGACCAGTGATGTCAACTATAAGATGCCAACTTGTCAACTACAAGATGCCAACTAATGTCAACTATATTTAGATCATGATGACCAGAGATGTCAAATACAAGATTGTTATATGACCCAACGGCTGCATAATTTCATCAGCGTCTAAAAAGCGAGAAACACTTATATTCAAGAATTTACTTACCCTAGAAGATGACTCAGCTCCATTTCCAAGTGCTACACGTCTAGTCCGCTTTACCACACGAAACTGATCAGCATCCTAAGAAAAATAAAAAACATGAGCATGGGAAAAAACAAAAAATTGTTATATGACCCAAACAAAACCAAAAAAAGGGGCTTGTGTCATCAGCATGCCACTTACCTCAACTTCTTCTCCATGCTGAACACTCCACGCAGGTCGTGGCTGGCGATTAGCAGGACGCTTCGAGTACCGGCGAAGCGACTGACTTCCAGAACGTCGATTAAGCAACCAAAGAAAACATGAAAAAAAGGACATTAGCATACGTGCATAAGTTGAAAACCACTCAAAAACACAGAAAAAGTGAAAAAAAATACATCGTCTTCATTTCCATCTGCATCTCCTCCTATTATAACCATTTTTGCCCCGAAATACAACAAAAGAAGACATAGTTAGAAGATGCGCAAACAAACTAGAGAAATCATAAAAGGTTGCTTTGATCTGCAGACCTCTATGTTGGGGATCGTTGCAGAAATTAAAAAATTTCTACGCATCACCAAGATCAATCTATGGAGAGACTAGCAACGAGAGAGAGGGGAGTGCATCTTCATACCCTTGAAGATCGCGATGCGGAAGCGTTACAAGAACGCGGATGAAGGAGTCGTACTCGCAGCGATTCAGATCGCGGTTGATTCTGATCTAAGCGCCGAACAACGGCGCCTCCGCGTTCAACACTCGTACAGCCCGGGGACGTCTCCTCCTTCTTGATCCAGAAAGGGGAGAGGAGAAGTTGAGGGAGAGCTCCGGCAGCACGACGGTGTGGTAGTGGAGCTTGCAGTTCTCCGGCAGGGCTTCGCCAAGCACTACGGAGGAGGAGGAGGTGTTAGGGAGGGAGAGGGATGCGCCAGCGCAAGGGCTGCGGCTCCCATGCGCCTCCCCACTCTATATAGGGGTGGAGGGGGCTGGTTTCTTGCCCTCCAAGTCCATTGGGGCGTTGGAAAAGCTGGGGGAAGAAATCCCATCATTTCCCTTCCCCACCGATTATTATCCCCTTTTTTAGGGATCTTGATCTTATCCCTTCGGGATATGATCTTGTTCCTTCTAAGGGGGGATCTTGGTGTGCCTTGACCAGGGGTGTGGGGCCTTGCCCCCACTACCCACGTTCATGTGGGTCCCCCCCATGCAGGTGGGCCCCACTCCGGAACCTTCTAGAACCTTCCTGGTACAATACCAAAAAATCCCGAACATTTTCCGGTGGCCAAAATAGGACTTTCCATATATAAATCTTTACCTCCGGACCATTCCGGAACTCCTCGTGACGTCCGGGATCTCATCCGGGACTCCGAACAACATTCGGTAACTGCACACTAATTCCCATAACAACTCTAGCGTCATCGAACCTTAAGTGTGTAGACCCTACGGGTTCGGGAATCATGCAGACATGACCGAGACAGCTCTCTGGCCAATAACCAACAGCGGGATCTGGATACCCATGTTGGCTCCCACATGTTCCACGATGATCTCATCGGATGAACCACTATGTCGGGGATTCAATCAATCCTGTATACAATTCCCTTTGTCAGTCGGTACGTTACTTGCCCGAGATTCGATCGTCGGTATCCCAATACCTCATTCAATCTCGTTGCCGGCAAGTCACTTTACTCGTTTCATAATGCATGATCCCGCGACTATCTACTTAGTCACATTGAGCTCATTATGATGATGCATTACCGAGTGGGCCCAGAGATGCCTCTCCGTCATACGGAGTGACAAATCCCAGTCCCGATTCGTGCCAACCCAACAGACACTTTCGGAGATACCTGTAGTGCACCTTTATAGCCACCCAGTTACGTTGTGACGTTTGGTACACCCAAAGCATTCCTACGATATCCGGGAGTTGAACAATCTCATGGTCTAAGGAAATGATACTTGACATTAGAAAAGCTTCTACCAAATGAACTACACGATCTTGTGCTATGCTTAGGATTGGGTCTTGTCCATCACATCATTCTCCTAATGATGTGATCCCGTTATCAATGACAACTAATGTCCATGGTCAGGAAACCATAACCATCTATTGATCAACGAGCTAGTCAACTAGAGGCTCACTAGGGACATGTTGTGGTCTATGTATTCACACATGTATTACGGTTTCCAGTTAATACAATTATAGCATGAACAATAGACAATTATCATGAACAAGGAAATACAATAATAACCATTTTATTATTGCCTCTAGGGCATATTTCCAACAGTCTCCCACTTGCACTAGAGTCAATAATCTAGTTCACATCACTATGTGATTGTAATGAATCCAACACCGATGGGGTTTGATCATATCTCGCTTGTGAGAGAGGTTATTAGTCAACGGGTCTGAACCTTTCAGATCCATGTGTGCTTTACAAATCTCTATGTCATCTTGTAGATGCAGCTACCATGCGCTACTTGGAGCTATTCCAAATAACTGCTCTACTATACGAATCCGGTTTACTACTCAGAGTCATCCGGATTAGTGTCAAAGTTTGCATCGACGTAACCCTTTACGACGAACTCTTTTACCACCTCCATAATCGAGAAAATTCCTTAGTCCACTAGTTACTAAGGATAAGTTTGACCGCTGTCATGTGATCCATTCCTGGATCACTCTTGTACCCCTTGATTGACTCATGACAAGGCACACTTCAGGTGCGGTACACAGCATAGCATACTGTAGAGCCTACGTCTAAAGCATAGAGGAAAACCTTCGTCCTTTCTCTCTCTTCTGCCGTGGTCAGATCTTGAGTCTTACTCAATGCTCACACCTTATAACACAGCCAAGAACTCCTTCTTTGCTGATCTATTTGAACTCCTTCAAAATCTTGTCACTGTATGTATTCATTTGAAAGTACTATTAAGCGTTTTTTATCTATCCTTATAGATCTTGATGCTCAATGTTCAAGTAGCTTAATCCAGGTTTTCCATTGAAAAACACTTTTCAAATAACCCTGTATGCTTTCCAGAAATTCTACATCATTTCTGATCAACAATATGTCAACAACATATACTCATCAGAAATTCTATAGTGCTCCCACTCACTTCTTTGTAAATACAAGTTTCTCATAAACTTTGTATAAACCCAAAATCTTTGATAATTTCATCAAAGCGTATATTCCAACTCCGAGATGCTTACTCCAGTCCTTAGAAGGATTGCTGGAGCTTTGCATACTTGTTAGCATCTTTTAGGATTGACAAAAACCTTCTGGTTGTATCACATACAATCTTTCCTCAAGAAAATTGTCGAGGAAACAATGTTTTGACATCCTATCTGCAAGATTTCATAAATAATGCAGTAACTGCTAATACAATTCGAACAGACTCTTAGCATCGCTATGAGTGAGAAAGTCTCACCATTGTCAACTCCTTGAACTTGTCGGAAAACATCTTAACGACAAGTCGAGCTTTCTTAATGGTGATACTTACCATCATTGTCCGTCTTCCTTTTAAAATCCATCTGTACCTAATAGCCTTACGACCATCAAGTAGTTCTTCCAAAGTATATACTTTGTTTTCACACATGGGTCCTCTCGGATTTTATGGCCTCGAGCCATTTGTCGGAATCCGGGCCCACCATCGCTTCTCCATAGCTCGTAGGTTCATTGTTGTCTAGCAACATGACCTCCAAGACAGGATTATGTACCACTCTGAAATAGTACACATCCTTGTCGACCTACGAGGTTTGGTAGTGACTTGATCCGAAGTTTCATGATCACTATCATCAGCTTCCACTTCAATTGGTGTAGGCGCTACAGGAACAACTTCCTGTGCCCTGCTACACACTGGTTGAAGTGACGGTTCAATAACCTCATCAAGTCTCCACCATCCTCCCACCCAATTCTTTCGAGAGAAACTTTTCCTCGAGAAAAGACCCATTTCTAGAAACAATCACTTTTGCTTCCGGATCCGAAATAGGAGGTATACCCAACTGTTTTGGGTGTCCTATGAAGATGCATTTATCCGCTTTGGGTTCGAGCTTATCAGGCTAAACCTTTTTCACATAAGCGTCATAGCCCCAAACTTTTAAGAAATGACAGCTTAGGTTTCTCTAAACCATAGTTCATACGGTGTCATCTCAACGGAATTACGTGGTGCCCTATTTAAAGTGAATGCAGTTGTCTCTAATGCCTAACCCATAAACGATAGTGGTAATTCGATAAGAGATATCATGGTATGCACCACATCCAATAGAGTGTAGCTATGATGTTCGGACACACCATCACACTATGGTGTTCCAGGCGGCATTAGTTGTGAAACGATTTCCACAATGTCTTAATTGTGTACACGTAACTCAGATATTCATCTCTATGATCATATCATAGACATTTTATCCTCTTGTCACGACGATATTCAACTTCACTCTGAAATTACTTGAACCTTTCAATAATTCAGACTTGTGTTTCATCAATTAAATATACTTAGAATCTACTCAAATTATCTGTGAAGTAAGCGCATGACGATATTCACTGCGTGCCTCAGCACTCATTGGATTGCACACATCAAATGTATTGCTTCCAACAAGTTGCTCTCTTGTTTCATCTCACTGAAAATGAGGCCTTTCAGTCATCTTGCCCATGTGGTATGATTTGCATGTCTCAAGTGATTCAAAATAAAGTGAGTCCAAACGATCCATCTGCATGGAGTTTCTTCATGCGTATGAACCAATAGACATGGTTCGCATGTCTCAAACTTTTCAAAAAATGAGTGAGTCCAAAGATCCATCAACATGGAGCTTCTTCATGCATTTTATACCAATATGACTCAAATGGCAGTGCCACAAGTATGTGGTACTATCATTACTATCTTATATCTTTTGGCATGAACATGTGTATCACTATGATCAAGATTCAATAAACCATTCATTTTAGGTGCAAGACCATTGAAGGTATTATTCAAATAAACAGAGTAACCATTATTCTCCTTAAATGAATAACCGTATTGTGATAAACATAATCCAATCATGTCTATGCTCAACGCAAACACCAAATAACAATTATTTAGGTTTAACACCAATCTCGATGGTAGAGGGAGCATGTGATGCTTGATCACATCAACCTTGGAAACACTTCCAACACATATCGTCATCTCACCTTCAGCTAGTCTTCGTTTATTCCATAGCTTTTTATTTCGAGTTACTAACACTTTGCAACCGAACTGGTATTTTAATACCCTTGTGCTACTACGAGTACTAGTAAAGTACACATTATAATGTATATCCAATATACTTCTGTCGGCCTTGTCAGCCTTCTCATCTACCAAGTATCTAGGGTAGTTTTGCTTCAGTGATCGTTCCCCTTATCTCAGAAGCACTTAGTCTCGGGTTTGGGTTCAACCTTGGGTTTCTTCAGTAGAGCAGCAACTGATTTGCCGTTTCATGAAGTATCCCTTTCTTGCCCTTGCCCTTCTTGAAACTAGTGGTTTTACTAACCATCAACAATTGATGCTCCTATTTGATTTCTACTTTCGTGGTGTCGCGAATAGCTCAAGGATCATCATATCTATCCCTGATATGTTATAGTTCATCACGAAGCTCTAGTAGCTTGGTGGAAGTGACTTTGGAGAACCATCACTATCTCATCTGGAAGATTAACTCCCACTCGATTCAAGCGATTGTAGTACTCATACAATCTGAGCACATGCTCAACGATTGAGCTTTTCTCCTTAGTTTGCAGGCTTAAGAAACTTGTCAGAGGTCTCATACCTCTTGACGTGGGCACTGGCCTGAAATCCCAATTTCAGTCCATGGAACATCTCATATGTTCTGTGATGTTTCAAAAACGTCTTTGGTGCCTCAATTCTAAACCATTTAGCATTACGCACTGAACTATCATGTAGTCATCAAAACGTGTATGTCAGATGTTCGCAACATCCACAACCGACGCTCGAGGTTCAGCACACTGAGTGGTGCATTAAGGACATAATCTTTCTGCGCAGCAATGAGGACAATCCTCAGTTTACGGACCCAGTCCGCATAATTGCTACTGTCAACTCTGAACTAAATTTTCTCTAGGAACATATCTAAAACAATAGAACCAAAGCATGAGCTACGACATAATTTGCAAAGACCTTTTGACTATGTTCATGATAATTAAGTTCATCTAATCAAATTATTTAATGAACTCCCACTCAGATAGACATCCCTCTAGTCATCTAAGTGATACATGATCCGAGTTAGCTAGGCCGTGTCCGATCATCACGTTAGACGGACTAGTCATCATTGGCGAACATCTTCATGTTGATCGTATCCACTATACGACTCATGTTCGACCTTTCGGTCTCTTGTGTTCCGAGGCCATGTCTGTACATGCTCGTCAAGTCAACCTAAGTGTTTTGCATGTGTAAATCTGGCTTACACCCGTTGTATGAGAACGTTGAATCTATCACACCCAATCATCACGTGGTGCTTCGAAACAACGAACTTTCGCAACGGTGCACAGTTAGGGGGAACACTTTCTTGAAATTTTATGAGGGATCATCTTATTTATGCTACCGTCGTTCTAAGCAAATAAGATGTAAACATGACAAACATCACATGCAAATCATAGAGTGACATGATATGGCCAATATCATCTCGCGCCTTTGATCTTCATCTTTGAGGCGCGACATGATCACCTTCGTGACCGGCATGATACCATGATCTCCATCATCGTGTCTTCATGAAGTTGTCTCGCCAACTATTACTTCTACTACTATGGCTAACAGTTAGCAATAAATTAAAGTAATTACATGGCGTTTTCAATGACACGCAGGTCATACAATAAATTAAGACAACTCCTATGGCTCCTGTCGGTTGTCATACTCATCGACATGCAAGTCGTGATTCCTATTACAAGAACATGATCAATCTCATACATCACATATATATAATTCATCACATCCTTTTGGCCATATCACATCACATAGCATACCCTGCAAAACAAGTTAGACGTCCTCTAAGTGTTTTACGTGGCTGCTATGGGTTTCTAGCAAGAACATTTCTTACCTACGCAAAAGCCACAACGGTGATATGCCAATTGCTATTTACCCTTCATAAGGACCCTTTTCATTGAATCCGATCCGACTAAAGTGGGAGAGACTGGCACCCGCTAGCCACCTTATGCAACAAGTGCATGTCAGTCGGTGGAACCTGTCTCACGTAAGCGTACGTGTAAGGTCGGTCCGGGCCGCTTCATCCCATGATGCTGCCGAATCAAGATAAGACTAGTAACGGTAAGAAAATTGAACAAATCATCGCCCACAACTACTTTGTGTCCTACTCGTGCATAGAATCTACGCATAGACCTAGCTCATGATCCCACTGTTGGGGATCGTTGCAGAAATTAAAAAAATTCTACGCATCACCAAGATCAATCTATGGAGAGACTAGCAACAAGAGAGAGGGGAGTGCATCTTCATACCCTTGAAGATCGCAATGCGGAAGCGTTACAAGAACGCGGATGAAGGAGTCGTACTCGCAGCAATTCATATCGCGGTTGATTTCGATCTAAGCGTCGAACAACGGCGCCTCCGCGTTCAAGACACGTACAACCCGGGGACGTCTCCTCCTTCTTGATCCAGCAAGGGGAGAGGAGAAGTTGAGGGAGAGCTCCGGCAGCACGACGGTGTGGTGGTGGAGCTTGCAGTTCTCCGGCAGGGCTTCGCCAAGCACTACTACTACGGAGGAGGTGTTGGGGAGGGAGAGGGCTGCGCCAGCGGAAGGGCTCCGGCTCCCATGTGCCTCCCCACTATATATAGGGGTGGAGGGGGCTGGTTTCTTTCCCTCCAAGTCCATTGGGGCGTTGGCAAAGGTGGGGTAAAAACTCCCATCATTTCCCTTCCCCACCGATTGTTATCCCTTTTTTTAGGGATCTTGATCTTATCCCTTCGGGATATGATCTTATTCCTTCTAAGGGGGGATCTTGGTGTGCCTTGACCAGGGGTGTGGGGCCTTGCCCCCACTACCCACGTTCATGTGGGTCCCCCCCATGCAGGTGGGCCCCACTCCGGAACCTTCTAGAACCTTCTCGGTACAATACCGAAAAATCCCGAACATTTTCCGGTGGCCAAAATAGGACTTCCCATATATAAATCTTTACCTATGGACCATTCCGGAACTCCTCGTGACATTCGAGATCTCATCCGAGACTCCGAACAACATTCGGTAACTGCACACTAATTCCCATAACAACTCTAGCGTCACCGAACCTTAAGTGTGTAGACCCTACGGGTTCGGGAATCATGCAGACATGACCGAGACAGATCTCTGGCCAATAACCACCAGCGGGATCTGGATACCCATGTTGGCTCCCACATGTTCCACGATGATCTCATCGGATGAACCACTATGTCGGGGATTCAATCAATCATGTATACAATTCCCTTTGTCAATCGGTACGTTACTTGCCCGAGATTCGATCGTCGGTATCCCAATACCTCGTTCAATCTCGTTACCGACAAGTCACTTTACTCGTTTCATAATGCATGATCCCACGACTAACTACTTAGTCACATTGAGCTCATTATGATGATGCATTATCGAGTGGGCCCAGAGATGCCTCTCCGTCATACGGAGTGACAAATCCTAGTCTCGATTCGTGCCAACCCAACAGACACTTTTGGAGATAGATGTAGTGCACCTTTATAGCCACCCAGTTAGGTTGTGACGTTTGGTACACCCAAAGCATTCCTACGGTATTCAGGAGTTGCACAGTCTCATGGTCTAAGGAAATGATACTTGACATTAGAAAAGCTTCTAGCAAACGAACTACACAATCTTGTGCTATGCTTAGGATTGGGTCTTGTCCATCACATCATTCTCCTAATGATGTGATCTCGTTATCAATGACATCTAATGTCCATGGTCAGGAAACCATAACCATCTATTGATCAACGAGCTAGTCAACTAGAGGCTCACTAGGGACATGTTGTGGTCCATGTATTCACACATGTATTACGGTTTCCAGTTAATACAATTATAGCATGAACAATAGACAATTATCATGAACAAGGAGATACAATAATAACCATTTTATTATTGCCTCTAGGGCATATTTCCAACACTCTACACATAAGCAGGACCCATAGTGCAAAAAACTATAAAACATGTGGACAACCAACTACTACAATGATGCAGCCAACTGGGCAGTAAACCTTGTGCAAACTGGACAGCATATAAGCCAACTAAGTTTAACTGTTGCAAGTAATAACTCGGCAGAAAATAGTTAACTAAAGGCAACCAGCTCAGTATGATAACTTGTGCAACTGGAACAAACAAAAAATGCATAGCCAACAAGAATATATCCAGCAAAACAATTGGGTATGCTATATTGGAAATTGGCAAGCATTGGTACTGATTTGCACAAATAAGGGTCCCTATTTGCACACATCAGGCGAAAACACATGAACAACCACATCCACAACGAAGACTGGCAGATTGGGTAGACTATATTGGAAAATTGGTAGGCATTGGTACTAATTTGCACAATCAAATAGGCCCTAGTTGCACACGGCAGGGGAAAACACACGAACGACCAGATCCAGCACAAAGGCTGGCAGAAAAATCAGTAGACTGTATTGGAAAAAATTGGCAACCATTGGTACTAATTTGCACAAGTGATGGTCCCTATTTGCACACAGCCGGAGAAAAACACGTGGACCACCACATCCACCACAAGGCTAGCAGATTGGGTACACTATATTGCAAAATTGGCAAGCATTGGTGCTAAATTGCACAAACAAGGGTTCCTAGTTGCACACAGCAGGGGGAAAACACAAGAACCACCAGATCCATCACAAAGGCTGGCAGCTTGGATAGAGAATATTGGGAAATTGGCAAGCATAGGTACTAATTTGCACAGGTAATGGTCCCTAATTGCACACAACAGGGGAAAACACATGAACCAGGAGAACCACCACAAGGCTGGCAGATTGGCTATATTATCTCAAAAATTGTCTATTAATGCTCCTAATTTGCATGCAAGGCGCAATAGAGTTGCACACCACGGGGGGAAAACACTCATCAAAAACACCAGATCCACCGCGAGGCTACAATCCACAGACGAAGCTCTATTGCCGCGAACCACTCCTCCTCCCTGAACCACTCATCCCGTACGTATATGCACGAGCTCTCCCCCTATTGCAACGCAAAAATGACGGGATAAGCACGACCCTAGCCCAACCCTGCCAATCCGGCGGTTTCCCAAACGGAGTAGTCCGCGGGGGTGACCTCAACCTCGTTGGAAAATGAGTTCGACCTCCCTGACCCCGACCGCGACCTCGAGTTCGACCTCTACCTTGACTTCCCTGACAACGACTGTGACCTCACCAGAAAACGCGCGACCTCACCAGAAAAACGAGGGTGGACGAGTGGAGAAACAAGCAGGGACGAAGAACGGGGAGCGCGCGTAGGAGTAGTACCTGTGCCGCCGCAAACGACGACCCTCGCGGCGCGCCCCACCGTCGACCACAACCCGGCGAATTTGGAACCGCCTCCGAGCACCAACCAACGGCGAAAGCAAGGGGGAAAGAGGAGGAATGGGCCGCGAGAGGTGGGGGATGGACGAGGTAATGGAATGAAATTCGAAACCGCCGCCCACCACGCACGACGGCTAATACACTAGGGAACTACCTAATCCTCTATGACATGTGGGTCCGACGGGAGGTTTATCTCGCGCGGCACGGCGCAATCAGACCAGGCGATCGGTCCACGCGCGGGTCCGAGCGGCGCGGCTACACCACCCGACTAGGGGACACCTGGACACCCCGCGTCGTCGATCGGGACGAGATCGAGCGGCTCTCGTTCGACCGCTCGTTCTCTCTGTTTAGTGCGCGTGGACTTTTTAGGTTTTAGGTTTCTTCTTATCCCTGACTGGACTTTTCCTTTCGGTTTCGTTTGAAGCACTGTTTAAACATTTTGTAAATAGAATTGTCACAAAAGAAAATTTTCCAACAAGGAAGAACTTGTTTGGAATCCTACGTATATTCTCTACGTTCCGAACACACCCTTAGGGGTTTAACTCTTTTTTTAGGGGAAGGCCTTACGGCTAGCTTTATTAACTTTTAATAATGATTACATCATCCGTGAGTAATTCGAAGATAAAGCCAGGTGGGGAGTCCAACCACAACGACGGTGGATCATCCCGACCATGCTGAGCTAGCGTATGAGCTACCATGTTTGATTCTCTATTACAAAATTCAAAAAGAACCTTCCCGAAATATGCGCATAATTGCCGACATTCATCCAGTATAGGGCCAGCCACCATAGAATGACCAGTATCATTTGTCATTGCATCCACAATTGTCATGTTATCCGCTCGAGCGACGATAGAGTTTGCTCCCACCGAACGAGCAAGCTTCAATCACTCCAGAAGTGTTGTCGCCTCCGCTGTTTCAACATCACCCACATGCTCTAGTTTCACCGTGGAGGCCGCGATAAAGAAACCAGCGCCGTCATGGATAACTGCACCACATGATCCAGAGTAGCCTTCTTCTAGAAAAGAGGCATCCGTATTCAGAACTAGCTGGCCAAACAATGGTCTCTTCCAGATATTAGTCCTTGGGTTAGCTGCCTTTTGTGTTGCCGCTTGAACTATGTTTAGGGCAACAGCTCGTATTGCTTGGGCTGATCGTTCAGGAGTCTGCACCTCCTCTCCCTTTTCTACTTGTCGCCTCTGCCACCAAATGTACCAAGAGGTCACAGCAATCATCTCTGGTAATTCAATCACATCAAAGTAACTCTGTTGGTTTGATGAATCATACAGAAGAAATTCCAAGATCTCCGCTCCTGATCTGCCAGGCAGTGTTACTGTCCGTATCATTTCATGCAGGCCAAGGAGCGACTAGATCAGCCCGGCTCTGGTGCAACCAAAAACCGCATGTGCCACATCCTCCGCATGCATCTTACATACTGGGCATTGTGTCGATGTAGAGATATGGTGATCTGCCAGCATGCCAATGCAAGGGATGGCATTGTGTAATGCCCGCCACACAAAGATTTTCACCTTACTTGGCACTTTTAGATTCCATAGCTTCTTCCAAATAGGATGGTTGACTGAAGCACTTGAAAGAGAGCTAGGATTTGTGCTACCATACGAATCTTCCCACTGCTTATAGTAAGTCGAACGTACACTAAAGTTGCCCGACTTTGTCAAGTGCCATGCCACATAGTCCTTCGTGTCTCCCTGGTGCAAAGGGATCTATAATATCCGATCAGCGTCAATGGGCCAGAAGTTATCTCTGATGAGCTGTTCATCCCACTCCCCGGACGTTGGGTCAATAAGTTCATTGACACGAGCAAGAACTCTATTTCCTCGAGGCATCACAATTTTCCTGGAGGAACTATTAGGAATCCAGCAGTCCTCCCATATATTTAACTTTAAGCTGTTACCAACCCTCCAAATACAACCTTGCTTAAAAGTTTGGGCTCCTGCCCATATGCTCTGCCATACAAAGGAGGCCCCCTTCTTCAGGCCGCAGTTTAGCAACTCTCTCGTTGGGTAGTATTTAGATCGGAGCAACCTTGCGCACAAAGAGTCATGATGCTCAATAAGTCTCCAGACCTATTTTGTAGGAGCGCAAAGTTAAAGCTATGAATGTCGCGAAAGCCCTTACCCCCTCTTTCCTTGGGGATGCACATCTTCCACCAAGCGAACCAATGCATCTTACATTGGTTTTCCCCGTCACCCCACCAGTAGTGTGAAATGGCATCAATGGTCCCCTTGCAAAAAAAATCGGGAATTTGAAAACACTCATCGCATACGTAGGGATGGCTTGGGCCACCGCTTTGACCAATGCTTCCTTACCACCGTAGGACAGGGTCCTCTCCTTCCACCCATTGATCATTTTCTGGATCCTCTCATTGATGTGCTTAAAACAGTCAACATGGTCCACCCCAATCATGGAGGGGAGACCCAAATATTTATCCGAGAGTGATTCTGTCATGATGTCCAAGATTTGATGTCCACATCAGTATTGGGGCTGAAATAAATTGATGATTTTGCTGCACTCACCATCTGTCCGGAAGCCAAACAGTAGTCATCAAGGATTCTCTTTAGGGTGTTTGCATTTTTCGAGTCATCTCTCACCAAGATCAACAAATCATCAGCAAATAATAAGTGTGAAATAAAAGGTGAATCACGACACATCTGAACACCTTTGAGGTTTCCCGCATCTTCCTCATGAGCAATCAGATTTGAGAGGCCCTCAGCACATAG
This sequence comes from Triticum aestivum, assembly GCF_018294505.1. NCBI lineage: Eukaryota > Viridiplantae > Streptophyta > Magnoliopsida > Poales > Poaceae > Triticum > Triticum aestivum. The sequence goes on from NC_057805.1 coordinate 47,794,668, forward strand.
AAGGAATAAGTAGGGGGAGAGGGGGTCCCCTTGTATTAAACCTCTTGTTGGGCTAAAAGGTGCAGTCTCATTAGAATTAAACCTTATTTTGTACTCAATAGATGTCACACAGGCCATGATTAGATCAATCCATCTTTCATCAAACCCCAATCTGCCAAGTATTGCCTTCAAGAATACCCATTCAACCCGGTCGTAAGCCTTGTGCATATCAAGTTTTACTGCACAAGTTTCTATCTTCCACTTCTTCTTTTTCTTCATTGTATGGAGGCATTCATACGCCACAATAACATTATCTGTGATAATCCTCCCCGGCACGAAGGCGCTTTGTGTCTCACTGATTATGTCCAGAAGAAAAACTTTTAACCTTGCTGCCAACATCTTTGCGATCACCTTATAAACTACATTGCAAAGGCTAATAGGCCTGAATTCCGTCACTTTCTCCGGGTTGTCCACCTTTGGGATTAAAACAATAGTGGTAGTATTCCATCCCGCGGGTATAACTCCACTATTCACTGCCTCCAAAACCTCCTTCACCAAATCTTGTCCCAAGAGGTGCCAAAATTTCTTATAGAAAACCTCATGTAGCCCATTTGGCCCTGGCGCTTTTAGGTCGCCAATGCTGAACATAGCTCGTTTAACTTCCTCCTTCGAGTACGGCGCCAACAGAGCTTCATTCATATAAGGAGTAACACGCGTTTTTACTTTATTAAGTACATCCACATGTGGTACATCAACCTCAGAGGTAAATAAAATTTTAAAATAAGCCTCTATGATATTCCTCATTGAGTCATTATCATCTAACCAGTTACCATTTTCATCCATCAAGCGCCGAATGAAGTTTCTTTTCTTACGAGCAGTAGCAAAATTATTGAAAAATGAGTATTTCTGTCACCGAACTTCAACCAATTTGCCCTGCTGCGCTGGACCCAATAAATTTCTTCCTTCTCCATCATTTCTTCAATCTCAATGAGCAAACTATGCTGCCGATCTGCTGACTCATCAGAAAGTGGCCCCGACCGCAGCAAATCCAACTCCTCCTTTAGTTCTTTCAAGCGCCGGTGAGGGGCTTTCAGAACTTTGCGATCCCACCTATGGAGATCCTGGTGCACCGCTGAAGTGCGTTGAGCAAGGGAGTCCGAGATGCATGTTCGCTCCCAAGCCTCAGATACACGCTGCATGACCTCCTCCTCCTGTAGCCAACGAGCTTCGAACTGCTTGGGCCTCACGTATGATTGTTGGTCCATGCCAGCTGCACCCTCTAGATCAAGGATCACCGGGCGATGGTCAGACTTAGTGTGCGGCGCGTTGGTCACGTAGCTGCTGGGAACAACCCATGGAAGGGTCCATTGCACACTGCTCTGTCTAGGCGTTCCTGCAGTCTACGCCTCCGCCATGTGAATTGATCACCTGTAAACCCCATGTCCTCAAGTTCGCAGTCCACCAGCGCATCCCTGAAGTTTTGCATCATATTGACTGGCCTAGGTGCTTCGCCTTCTTTCTCATGTGAGTATAGGATATCGTTAAAGTCTCCTACAACCACCCATGGGATCTGTCCCTCATGACCCCGCAGGTAGCCCCAAGTCAGGTGTTTGTCCTCCCATCTAGGCTCACCATAGAACCCAGTAAGTCTCCATTTTTCCTCTGTTGGCCCTCCAACCATTTTAACTCTTATTGTGCTACTACCTAGTTTCTGAATCTAGAACACCAAAAGAATATATATACCTACCAATTAAAACAACACGTAAAAATACATTTACTAATGTCCTCACTCTGTCAGACTACCCATCTTATGTCGACAATGGGTCAGTTTTAGTACATTGAGCGAATTTTTATAACTTGGGGGCATTTTTTAATATGTTCTGTCCTATCGAGTCGTATTGAAATTTGAAGCAGCCCATAGGATGGGATATGGAACACAGCAATGTACATCTTATGACGTGCCTCGATGCAGTCTGATCAATCAGCAATCATATAGGAGTATTAGACGGCATTAGGCAGAAGCAGAGTTCAATATTTCCTCTCAAGTTCAATACTAGAAAGTCATTGAGCAAACACCCAGCACCCTAAACAGGCGCACATAAAGTCGTTCAGCAGTGGACTCTCTCATGGCAGGGTATCAGAGAGTTAAAAGCCATACATACCATAGGTAGTCAATAGGAACAACATGGAGGGTGTCGACTTGGATGCTTGAGCTACAGAAATACACCCGACTTGCAAATGAAATGGACCCTCATCGCAAGGCCTCTCATGCGCTGCTCTGCCATTTTGAAGAGGTAGATATCTCCCAACTGCAAGTTATTGTCACAGGCAAATTTTGACCAGCCTCTGTAAATGATCTTCCTACTTCCTTTGACGTGTAATGTCGTGTGCCACTCCTTGTCCTCCAGCTCAAGTATGAGAGTTTGATCTCTGCTTGGAAGAGTTGAAGCATATTCCGCACAGAATTCCTAGTTTAAAGAGTAGAAGTGTCAATGGCAACTGAAACAATTGACAATGTAATTGCAGAAGTGGGTCTTAAAATTTCATGAACTAGAGACAAAGACGCATCCATTTTTTTGACAGTTGGGGGTCACATCCATATTAGTAGTTCTGCAAAAGAGTAAGTGTTTAAACGCACCAGAGAAAAGAGGTTGCCACCAACACAGCTTTTGGTCATCACTGCCACATAGATAGGAAGTTCAGATCCAATTGCTTGGACCTTTTCCTAAACTTTCTTCTCCACACGGCCGGTTAGAGTTATCCCTCTGGCTAAAATATAGGGAGGCCTAGAAGGCCCCTGAAGATTGGCATTGTTGGAGATGGGACGTTTCAGCTTGTGAGTATCAGATCCTGTAAAATAGGCCATGTCCTCATAGGATGAGGATCGCATAACCACAAGTACTTGAAAATGTGATGAGGAAATGCATGGTAATTATACAGTGACCTGATTCTGTAGATGGGGATGACGCTGAAGCCATCTTCCGAGCTTTTGCATGAAAACCTGGCACCTGCTTCTGCCTCCAAAATGATCTTCCAACATCTTCTCTCTCAGTGTGATCATCGTCAGAGCTGGTCAGATCAATAATTTCAACTGTACAAGGGTGTGCATCAGTAATATGAACTGAACCTTCACCAGTCTTGGCGAAATTTTGTGTAAAAGCATGATGAGTTTTTTTCACAGCCACTTGGGTCCAGTGCGAGAACTTTGAGACGAGTTTTTCCCTTGCTATGGAAAATGAGGAGGTCGTTCAACTGTATGTGATTAGCAGCTACAAAAGCATCCCAGTCAGACTGGAGGACAACTTGATCCTCGCTGTGCTTTCTAGCTCGAACATTGTATATGTTACCATCAGGTGCTTCTAGTTTGATAATAGCACTACCTACCTCCTCTTTTAAATGGCTCACGAGCCTCAATGGTATGTTCTTCAGGAACAAAACGGAAGAAAGGTTAAAAAGATGCAATGCTGACCAACTGAAATGGGTTATGAATTGGAGTAACTAACATAACCAAGAAATGATATGGAAAAGATACAACTTACGATAGAGCAGTCCTTCACGTTGACATTAAGTTTATTCATGATTGCCACATACAAAGGAATCTCAGACCTTATTTTGCGGGCTATTTCTACAACTTTCTCATCTTGTGATTTGGTTAGATGGCATCCAGTTGACATGGTATAGTCAAACTCAACTTGCGTCTGAACATGTCTTGGATTAGGTGCAGCTTGTTCTGCACATCAAATTTGGTACAATTGTCACAAATATATTGCAAAAAGATTCAACGTTTAAGAAGAAAATTCATCTAAAAGTTAGTTTACTTCACTAGTTAAAAAAGAAAAGGAATCTAACCATTCAGCACATGATGATCACAAGGCTCACTGGGAGGAAAGGCTCCAAAGATCTCTGAAGGTGGTTGAAAGCAGGAAGCCATCTTCTCGCAACCGCGTGAATTAAATATATGAATCTCAAAGTTGGAGTTCCCATGGTAGATGAACAAGAATGTGTCATTTTCTTCTACATGGTGTGCAGTAACAAATGCATCCCAGCCAGACCGAAGAACTAGCTCGCCGAATTCACTACAAAAAAAAGACACATCCGTGACATTTTGGGCCGAACGAAAATCTTTTATGTCATACTTATGACACTTCTATGACGATAATTATGACAAAACCCGGTATCATCATAGATATGGTGGGGTCCTACTTATATGACAAAAAATCATGACAGAAAATGGGCTTTTCGTCCTAGGCGGGCCAGAGACGCAGCTGCATGACATTCTTTGGGCCGTCCATGACGGAAAAAACCGTGGTAGAAGCGAGGGTGCGGAAAATATCGGGGAGTCCCCGGTTATGGTGGGTGGTCGGGGGCCGAGCGATGCGTGTTTCTCTCGGTACGCGCATGTGTGCGAGGCGTTGGGCTCTAACTGAACCCGAACAAGGCGTTGGGCTCTAACTGAACCCGAGCGATTGCATTGCAGGCTACGCGTTACTGAACCCGAGCGATCGATCGATGGCTGTTAACTGAACCCGATCGAGCGATTCCTTCGCTATTGCTGCTAACTGAAGCCGATCGATGCTGCCTTTGGATAACAGTGAGCGCTGCGGGGCGTTTGGATGAACAGTTCCCGGTGGGGGTGGATGAACAGGACCCCGTGGTGTTGCCTCTGGATGAACAGTACCCCGATCGATCGAGCCGGTTGGGGCTGGATGAACAGGACCCCGTGGAGGTCTGGATGAACAGGACCACCCCGTGGAGGGCAGGATGAATAGTAGACGGTGGAGGGCAGGAAGAACAGTAGCCCATGGAGGGGTGGTTGAACAGGAGCCCGTGGAGAGGGCTGGTTGAACAGTAGCCAGTGGAGTAGCGCACGGTGGAGGCTGGATGAACAGGAGCCCGTGGATGAACAGTCGCAGGTGGAGGCTGGAGGAGGTCGACGGTGGATGAACAGTAGCCCGTGGAGGCTGGAGGGGGTCGACGGTGGAGATGAACAGTATCCCGTGCAGTCCCGTTTTGCGGTACGCCACACCCCTCCCGATGAACAGGACCCTCGTTTCGACCGTAGCGCTCCAACACAAGTCCGTTTCCTCCGTTTTGCGGTACGCCACACCCGTCCCGATCAACAGGACCCCCGTTTCGACCGTAGGAGGTCCGTTTCCTCCATTTTGCGATACGCCAGACCCCTCCCGATGAACAGGATCCCGTTTCGAACGTGGCCGGTCGAACACAAGGCCGTTTCCTCCATTCTGCGGTACGCCAGGCCTCGTTTCCATTGGTTGTTCCGTCCAAGCCCTCCCGATGAACATGACGACGCATTCCGTTCCGACCCAACCAGTTGGCTCCCCATGAACACGACAATGATGCTGTTTCTCCGTTCCGACCCAGCCATGTACACGAGCCCTGGCCGTACGTATGCGCGAGTAGGCGTTCGAGACCCTGCCCGTATGTACGTACGTGGCCGTATTTTCTTTCTTGCACACTGGCCGTTGTACGTACGTGTACATGCTACGTGCGCGCCTCTAGTACGACACATGCGCGCCTCTACATCGACCAGTATGTACGTACACGTTCGCGACCAGAATGACAACGCTACGTACGCTTCGACCAGGTGGGTCCCGACTGTCAGGCACTTCCTTGCCTGCGAAGATGTAGCTGGTGGGTCCCAGAAGTCAGGGGCGAATCGTTTTTTTCGGATGCACTTCCTTGCGTGCAAAGATGTAGCTGGTGGGTCCCAGCAGTCAGGGGGGACTTTTTCGCAAAATACGGTGGCCCGTCCGGTGGGTCCCCGCTGTCAGGTGGAGGAATAATTATTTTGCGCGTAATAAGGAGGCACTTCCTTGCTGCGGCCGTGGACCCAGTTGTCGGCCTCTCCACGTACAGTCCACGTCCGATGCAAGTCGTTCCTTGACCATGTTGACCACGCCGCGCCGACAGCACCAGGGCGGTGGACGACGGCGAGGCCTAGGAAGGGGACGACACAGAGCCGGGGAAGACACGGCAGTGGATGCCCACGCGTAGAGGAGTACGAGGGTTCACTGGTTCACTGCGGTGTGAGGCTGCCATCGCCGCAGAATAACAGGGGGTGTGGGTGAGTAGAGGGATGGCATGGCCAGCGGTGGGAGTAGTAGGGGGTGGTGAGGCCTCCGCGGCATCACAGCCGGCCACGGGAGGCAGGAGCACGCGGCACGACCGGCGCTGCTTTGGGCGGCTGGAACAAGAAGACCAGAGGTTGAAGAAGCACTACGGCCGTTGGATGGACATCGTACGGTCACTGCAGCTAGAATCGTTTATATTGACTAAGTTGACAAAGCCCTTGGTACGCGTCAACTTAGTAGGCCCACAGGTCAGCCTCAAAAATGGTGCGCCCCAGATGTCAGGGGGAGGAATCATTTTTTGGGCGGCTGAAGCAAGAATATCCGAGATTGAAGAAGAAGCACGACATCCGTTGGATGGACATCCAACGGCCACAGCTGCCAGAACCGTGTGTTGTTGACAAAGCCTTGCATATGCGTTAACTTAGTTTTTTAGGGGGACGCGTCAACTTAGAAGGCCCACAAGTGTGTGGCAGAGAACATATAGCCCATTTGCGATTTGTAAGAATGTACAGCCCATTTTTTAGTTCTAATGGAATTTACTACAGCCTATTTACAGTTTGTTAAAAGTACAGCCCATTTTCTAGCTAGGACAATGATTAATAATTTCAACCAACCGCTCAAAACAGAATCCAAGAAAAATTCCCACATTTTTATGGGATCCCAAATATTTTTATCCGAAATTTCTAGTCAGATTAAATACAATTTCAAAATAAAGTTGTATTACGTTAAAATCCAACGAAATATTGCGCGCGCAACAAGTAATGAAATTAAAAATTTCAAATTCCGAAAATAATATATTTTTTAAACTAATTACGTGTTTGGTGCATCTTTTTATAGTTACTGCCGAGTTATTATAATTACATCCCATTTATTATTTCTCAAAGTTCATTTTCTTGTTAAGCCTAATGCATACCTCCTAGGAAAGTTTGCAGCCCAGCGGGCCGGAGAATAACAAGTTGACCCGGATATTGTGTACAACTGTTGGCCCAGTTGCATTGCTGATGTTAAAAAAAGGCATGTGTAGTACAGTACAACCTAACATGGCTACTCAGCCCACATTCAGTGATGCCGGAAAGGCCCAAACAAGGCTTCTGTACAACTTTTTGAAGTCACTGAGCTCAATTAATAACTTAAGAAAAAAGTTAGATTACAGTGGAACCTAATTAAAAGCTGTCACGAGCAAAGAAATAATTCAACGGGTCCCACTTGTGTGTGTGTGCATGTGTGCGTGTGTGTGTGTGTGTGTGTGTGTGTGTGTGAGAGAGAGAGAGAGAGAGAGAGAGACCCATCGGTCGATGCTCGTAAATACATCTTTCAGCCATATGCATTGCTGATGCTCGGTAAAAACTTATATAGTTGACACAATCATATAAAACATCATAGCACAATTAACTTGCATACAAAAATTTCACGCAGGCGGCACAATCAGGATGGAAGCAGTGGATCGCTACGGGTAGGGCTATGTTGAAACCAACGAACTCGTACATAACGGTTCATCTTCTTTATCAATGATAGGGAAATATCTTGAATGCTGTACAAAGAAAACAGACAGACAACACAATAAGTTCTGCTAGCACATTAAGTTGACGTACAGCCCTTTATAAAAAAAGTTCAGGTACAAAATTAGAACAGGTCACAATCAAATGTACTGGCACATCAGTGCTTCACGCCCATAGCTCAGATTTAACTAGTATCTGACAAGATTCAGTTGCTACCTCAAATTAGAGCACATCCAGGCAGCTAGCCCTGCCTCTTCTCCCAAAGAAGCAGTGGCCTCCGCCGTGCGATGGAGTAGGCCCTGTGCCATCCATCGTTCCGAGCAACACGAGGAAAGTCTGACGTTGACTCCTATAATGGACGTCGTTGACGGACCCTGGCACCAGCGGTGGCGGCAGGACTTCGATTGATGGATTGACCACTTCTTCGACATGCACGAACACTCGATATATGTACATCCCTAACGTGGTCCGCGGCGGCCTTGGTGGCGACGAATAGTACAACCCCGGTTCCTGCACCAGTATCTCAACACCAATCACCTTCGGTATGGTGGACGGCTTCTTCATCCATGCCATAACCGTCAAAGCCCAGCTGTCTGGAGGAACAAACATACTTACGAGCTCACCTCCAAGGTCGTTGATAAGCTCATTCATGGACTCGCTGTTCCAAGCACGTCGAGGCATGCCGTGGAAGGTAAGCTTTGTTAAAAACTCAAGCTCAGAGGGCACCGAGCCCCATCCTGGGTGCCACCGATCAAAGCTCACCAGCGCGCCATCGCAGAACAAACGCCGGGAAGATTCGAACACACGACTGCAGTCGAAAGTTATCCGGAACCTGACGAAGAAATCAGCCGGTGGCGGACAGACTTCGACGAGCAAGTCACTTATTTGGATGCCGTGCGCAATGCCAAGAGCTTTGACAAGGTCGTCCGGCGAGACGGGAGGCCGGTCGCCGTTGATGGTTACCATCAGCACTTTGCCGGCAAACTGGTCGTCAAGCGCCGCCATGCCACTGTTGAGCGACAGCACGCAGCGACCGAAGGCAGGACGGACCTCAGGATCTCCGGCTCGGAGATCCGCGTTGACCGGCGACATGATAGTGAGCTTGAGGAGATTGGGGATGAAAAGGTAGCTTGAATTTCAAACACGCGCCAATATGCTCTCGGCGCGCAAGTGCACGAAAACACCGGTGGCGCCCACATGTCGGCCTAAGAGTCCTTATTCTTTCTTTTTTGGAGAGCCCGGCCTTTTTAGGATCTTTTGAGAGCCCGGCCTGAGAGTCATAATTGACCTGTTTGGCTTGCATTACTACTCGGCCCATATTCAACGACACGTCACTGGCCCAAACAAGTGTACATCATCGAAAAGACACTGAGCTCAAATTATATAACTTGAAAAAAGGAGATACACTCTGAACACTGGAGAATGGTGACGCCCTCATTTAGCCCACCAGTAGTTCGAGACAATAAACAGTTCGAAACAACAATATATACAACATTCAAACACTGACTAGTGACTACTACTGACATAAACAGCAAGACATGATAGTTCATAAGAAGTCTTGCTACACCACCAAAATGCACCCATCTGCAGCGCTCAGACTCTCGTGATCCAGACGAGAATGACATTCTAAACAGAGCCAACTATTACATAGTAAGAGTGGCATAGACGAGGATGACCAAATGACAAGGAATATGCATAACAAGAGAAAGAACAACCCATCCAGAACAGGCAGCAAAGACAACAAAGTCATTCGAAGAGATGATCCAACACCATCATAATTTGCAGCCCCGCTTCAGCGACCAATGATCCGGAGACACCAGTACTCCACCCTTTCGACGCAACAGCCCAATTACCTATCAACCTGAAGGCTTGAACCACATCACTGCCTGTCGTAATTGAGACATCCAAGGATCAAAGTTAATCTGGATGCCTTTGTCATTCTCACCTTCTTTTGGCTGCAGGCTGTATCGTTGACAATCAGGGGAGTTTGCTCCCGAACTCCTAGGGCTCGCCGTGTAGACACAGTTTTCCATAGCAAACAGAGCCTCTCCGCCATCAAGTTCCTTGCCAACGGTGATATCCTGGTTAATCGGATAATTGAGTCCGAGAAACAGAGAGTGTGAACCAAGGCTGTTTACCCGCTTCCAACTAAAAAATCCTGAAGGCCCCAACAAGCTGGTATCCTGCTCATACACGTAATAGCCATTGTCCGGATACTCATGTATTTCACGGTGCTTGTATACAGTGGGGTTTTTGCAATATAACTTTTCCGGCTCATGTGTCCGAATGATCATCAGTCTTTTGCCGTCGTCTGATCGAGCGAGGAACCAGTTGTGCTTCCCTGTTTTTTGGCAAAGGTGGTGTGATTACAAAGGGCGATAACTGTAGGGACACTACATCATATCAAAAAGGACAGGCATTGTTAATGTAAGATCAGCATTGTTCAGAGTATGAGTAGGATAATGCAAGAAACTGCATTGATATGTCCCTGTTGGAACTGGGAGGAAAATACAGGGAAATGTATACTGGGTTCAAAAATATAGAAGTGCCATGCATGGTTATACTCATGTTATCTCACAATCGATTCTTCACAGGAAACTACCATGTCATGCATGTTATGGAATCATGTTCTGTCCTCACAAAGAAATTCTTCAAGGTAACTAACAGACCATGCATTGTTATATACTCGTGTTCTGTGGGCAAAAATTTTGTGAGGATATTATTCTAGCCATTGATTGCTGAAGGGCGAATATAGGTATGTACACATGGTAAGCATTACAGGATTTCACTACTTCCAAATATAGAGTTCTCCATATGCACATTTACTTCCCTAATGTATGGTTAGATGAAACCAACAGTGTGGTGCATGTTTCTACATCATGAAAATGAGGAAACTAACATGGCCATTGATACACACTCATATTTAGTAGTAGTATATAGATTACTGTAAAATAAGGAGAATATCAATATATTCCTAACCGTTTGATTATTTAGGGGTACAAATTGGCTGTAATGACATGATCACAATCGCATGAATTAACTCATTCCAAATATAGCTGATTTACGGCGTCTCTAATACATTGCCATAGTTCTACTCAAATTCTGCTCAAACAGGGATATGCCAATCATCACAAAAAGTTCAAACAGTGTCATGGCGTCATCATTAACATGAGAAGGAAACAACTTACACGCGCCGTCCCAGCAATACGTGGTTCCATCTGCTTTGTCGATCGCGTAGATGATGCCATTGTGTTCAATAGCATCACAGAAGTGTGTATCAGCTTTGACGACGATCCACTGCGAACTGAGTTGTCTCCATCTAAAGAAGGCACCGGCGTAAAGATAGGCGAGTCCCTTGTCGAACAAGGCAATTAGCTTGAAGTCTGCGTAATCCGCATGTCGTGTGGGCACTTGGCAGATTACAATCTTCTGCAAAACAAGGTCCGTCCAACTGATGCGGTAATCTAGATGACTAGGACCGTGATGGTAATACTCTATATAATCCAACGGAGGAAGGATAATCTCATGGGAGGTTTGGAAGTTCACGAGCACCGACTTTTTACCGTCTTCTCTGAAGGCAGCCATCCAGTGGGAATTCATGCCGACCCAGTACATACCTGCCAAGAAGTTTCGGGCGATGGTGATCGGATCGAAGTCGAGGGAAATGATGTACGGCGACCCACTACATACCTGCAAAGAAGTTTCGGCTAATGGAGATCGGATTGAAGTCGAGGGGCATCATGTACGCCTCCGTATCATGGTGAGCCAATCTCGCAAGACCAGATAGCAGCAAGCAGGGTGTCTTGAAAAGCTTAGGCCTCGCTTCAACGATGGCCGTGTGCATGCCCCTCGAGCATGCAGCCAGCCGCAGGGCGCTCAACATATCCATACACGAACAACAGAGGTTGAGGACGTCACTGGGGAGATAGCTCCAATCGCGGCTCATATGGATCCTGCGCGGTTCGCATTCGGCCATGGTGGAGTTTGGAAGGTGGGGTTTTGGGGGGCTTGATTTACGAGGGAGAAGGCTGTCCGTGCTGGAGCGGCTAGCAAGGGAATAGCGGTACTGGGGGAGGCGAGCGAGGCGAGGGTATGCGGGGGCACAGTGAGATAATGAAGAGTGACCTCGGCATCTTCGACGAGACGGAGATGGAGATGGAGATGGAGTGGTGCTAGGGAGAGGGAGACGAGGCGAGGCATGCTATATAGCGGCGGTGACAGTGACTGCACAATGCACAAGGTGAGGCTGAGTTTGGTAACCCGGACACGCCGCCTGGACTGGTGTCACCTCGGGCACAGGGTCTTGTCACTTCACTATGAGGGCCGGATGAATAATAGTATTTTGACCATCAAGTGTACCATAGTTGTACTACTACTAGTAGTAGGAGTAGTAGGAACATGAGTACACTCCCGTGCTAGCATGCCTCTGGGTTCACTTCATCCTCCAGCTATCATCCATATTGCGAGCAGAACCAAATTCTCGTGCATGCGGAAGCGCGAAGAAGGACTTTTCTTTTTTTGAGGATAACTGTATATTCCTTAACCGTAGTAGGAACATGAGTAGTACTCCCTCCGGTCCTCTTTTGTCTGCGCATAACTTTTTTCAGTATTTCTCTAATTAGTCTGCATATATACCCTTTTGCATGCGCCCATTTCCCCCCATGCCCCGCATTCACAACATTAATTAGCGTACGCATGAGCAGCTGCAGCCCGACTCCAGCCAATAAACTGCAGCATGCAAGTGGGCCACTCTATGCGCGTGGGAGAGAGAAAAGGCAACCGAAGAGCCCGTCCAATCCATTGCATGCAGCAGTCAAACCACCGCACCTCTCCTCATGCATGCGCATAACTTCTCCCATTTACTTCTCCATCGGGAACAAATTTTCCTCGGCTTTTTCACTACTCCTTGATCTTCATTTGCATCCAAACCACACTGCATTCACATTGTTTTAACCTCTTCACATCCTCCTGGAGTAATTCCGAAGCCCCTATAAATAATCATCTTCTTCAGTTAGATTAGCCATCTAATCCTAATTCTCCAAACCATAGCCCTCCAGTCCAGCGGTTCCAAATGGCGAAAGAGATCGAGATGCAGGTTTTTAGCGTCTAACATGTCCTCGTCGAAGGCTCGTTGAGCATAGTTGCCATAGTCACCGACCACCCAAGGGTTGTTCGGAAGTGGATCACCAATGTATCCAACTCCCTCCAAAAGGTGGAGATGAATGTCATCGGTCTCGACGCAGAGTACACGGAGCGTGCCACTGGGAAGATCCAACGCGCCGCTGTCCTTCAGCTATGCCTCGAAGATGATGTTTTGGTGTACCACATCATACACGCGCCCTCCATACTAGGTGAGCTTCACGATTTGTTGTCTCGGGAGGACATATACTTCTGTGGGGCAGCCATCGCAGGGGACAAACAGAAGTTGGAGCCGTACAACCTTGATTTGAAAAGCATCGCTGACCTACAAACCAGAATAAAAATTCATGTAGAAGATTGTGATAAACCGACACCATCCCTATTCGACGTAGCAAATTTTGTGCTAGGAACAAATCTTCAGAAGGTGACGAGACGCTAGCATTAAGGTCGTCTGGATGGGAGAATTATCCCTTGACGTACGAGCGGATAAAATATGTTGCCCTCAATGCCCGTGTGAGTTTCGAGATAGCTGCAAGGTCTAGAGAGCTTGTTGCGAAGCCGTCTCCCACAGAAGAAGAAGAAGAAGAAGATGCTGCACTAGCAGCAGGGCATTATGGATGGATGAACTATTTCCTCTCTTGTAAAAAAATATTCCCTCTCTATGTATATTGATATAGATGGACTATTTCGATGGTGTGCATGTCTTTGGAACAAGTAGTAGCGTGGGTCTGCTTGACTATAAGGAACTATTTATCCACCTAGTTTTCTCTACTACTCCTTCTAGTGATCGGTATGCAATGCATGTGTCCGTAGACATGACAACTTGTCCATGGAGGTTCAACTACGGCGACCATCACGTTTCATCCACTGCCACTCGCGATTCCCACGACGTCGCTCCAACCCACGGCACCACGTCCCCCGACGTGCGCCTCACCCCTCTCGGCCGCACCGCCCCTCTGCCTTTGTGTGCATGCCATGTGGGCCACCTTAAATGCGGCGAGCATCAAGTTTCTACCACAGCCACACGCGATTCCCACAACGCCGCACGAACCCATGACACCACACGTCCCGCACCATCGAATTTTCATCCAGCGGCTATGACACATTTCGTCCCAGGCATCAATCCTCACCTGGAGTACTTCTGTACTACAGGTAGTACCCGCCGGTGTGGCCATCTACGCCTCGTACGCCCCGACGCCCAGCTGTGGCACCCTCGCCACGGCCACGCCACCACCGGCCGGTTCATCTCAAATGAGTGAGTCGCGAACCACACCACCACCATGAGAATGACATGTGGGCCAGCCGCATTTAACGTCCGCATGTCATTGACTCAGAGCATGGTTAATAATATAGTCGGTTGCTGGCTATATGATGTTGCCACGTCACATATAGCCAAGCTTGTAGCCAGCAAGTACAATAGTTGAATATTAATATGTACTACTTTGTTGTTACATGACCCACCTCGCTCTCTCATAAAATGCCTAGGGGCACGTGCTGCAGCCGGCTGTTAACTAGTAGCCTGCTTCTCTTCTCTTTCATCTTCTCTCTCGTCTAACTAAGCAAAAATATAATATTTAATGTCTTACAGCCCGCCTACATCACCTTATTGTACTTGCTCTCATAGGCCGGGCACTAAGCCACTGAAGTTCAGTCCCGTGGGCCCCGAGAGGGAAATGTAACTCCTGCGGCAGGCCTTGTGGTGCTCCCGCAGTACGAGCTCGTGCCAAACCCGGAATTTGTTTCTTACTACTACCAACTACTAGTAAGGTACACGTGCATTGCGCGCATGAGATTCTGGTGGTTTGTGCATTATGCTTCTACATGTGGAGTCTTCTAGATTCTACATGTGGCAAAATCTGGTGGAATGTAGATGATATCCAACGGCCAGTAGTGCTCGGATTTGCCATCTTTGTACCATCGGATTGGCTTCATCCAACGACCAACTTTCAAAGTTATGGTTTGGTCTGCAGCCTAAGGTTGCCACGCCTAAGCTTAGGCGTGCCGGCATGTGTTTGGTTCATTGCTACACTTGTGGCTTGCCACACTTTTCTAGCTTGTCATAGACTCAACTTCTTCCCAAATCTTGCCACACTTGTGGTGGCCATTTTGTTAGCCACATTTTCTGTGGCAGACACACTTTGCCTAAGCTTAGTTGTGGCAAAGTTAGTCATGAATGAAGTTCAACCATGGAGTCTTCTAGATTCTACATGTGGCGGAATCTGGTGGAATGTAGATGATATCCAACGGCCAGTAGTGCTCGGATTTGCCATCTTTGTACCATCGGATTGGCTTCATCCAACGACCAACTTTCAAAGTTATGGTTTGGTTTGCCGCCTAAGGTTGCCACGCCTACGCTTAGGCGTGCCACAAGTGTGTTTGGTTGCGTTCTCGTCTCAGCATAGTTGTTCCCTCTTCATGCATGCTCAACTCAACACCCCTCTTCATGTATGCTCTCTTCATGCATGCTTCTAGTGTATTTGTGCTAATCTAGTGTGGACTCATGCACCCTCCATACACTCTACCAAACACCCAAAAATGGGTCGAGAAGGGAAATCTTGGGATCATGCACCCTTCATACACCCTACCAAACACACCAGGCATGTGTTTGGTTCATTGCTACACTTGTGGCTTGCCACACTTTTCTAGCTACATGGTCCACATGTCATAGACTCAACTTCTTGCCAAATCTTGCCACACTTGTGGTGGCCATTTTGTTAGCCACATTTTTTGTTTTAGACACACTTTGCCTAAGCTTAGTTGTGGCAAAGTTAGTCCTGAATGAAGTTCAACCATGGAGTCTTCTAGATTTTACATGTGGCAGAATCTGGTGGAATGTAGATGATATCCAACGGCCAGTAGTGCTTGGATTTGCCATCTTTGTACTGTCGGATTGGTTTCATCCAACGACCAACTTTCAAAGTTATTCACACACTATATAGGGGGTATAGATATAGATGTGTCGGCCCGTTGCAATGGATCCAAAGTATATATGTTTAGTGGAGTGCACTCTAAACACATTATCTATTTATTTTTCTCTAACATTTCGTAGCCATGCAACCAAGCCACATAAGCTTCATGGGTGCCCCCCCACATCATATTATTCATACTACATTGACAGAAAAAAAGATAAATCACCCAAAACAAGATCTTCTCGTTTTTTGTTCCTACGATGTTGTGTCGTGCACGTACCTACTAGTTGTATAGTACAAACTTGGTACTAGTAGGAGCAGAGTAGTACGGAATGCTCCTACTCTATCAACGAGCCCCATCTGACACCAAATTTCTTGGCTTCCGTGCTACAGCTAGATCTTCCCCTCGTTTCTGTTTTCCAACCCGGCGGCGGGCGGGGTGCGGTTTGCCAATAGTCGGTTTGCTCAACGGCGGTCCCACATTAAATTGAAAATGCTAGGCAACACGCCTTCCCTAAGCTATGTGTCGTGCCGGACGGGCCGTGGAGTACTCCCGATTCCCGGGCGTGTGTGGGGGGAGTGCGACGCGAACGCGGCATGCCTTTTCCTTTTACTAGCAATGTGCCCGTGCGTTGCGACGGATCCAAAGTAGTAGAATAGTACTAGTACTTGTTCACAAACTTGAAAGAAATCACTCTTGTTTTGATATACTCCTAATATATTACTCCCTCCGTTCCTAAATATTTGACTTCTTAGAGATTTCAAATGGACTATCACATACGGATTATATAGACATATTTTGAAGTGTAGATTCACTCATTTTGCTCCGTATGTAGTCACTTATTCAAAAATCTCTAGAAAGACAAATATTTAGGAATGGAGGGAGTACTTTTCACTCAAAATATATTTCTCAGGTTGTTTTGATGAGGTGAGGGAGGGATGCGGTTGCTTTCAAGTTAATAAGGGGTTTTCTGCAAATTGGAGCAGAGAAGTGGGCTATTGTTGCAAAAATGCCACAACTTACCTCACAGGCGTTAGATGCAGATCTAATGGTCAGAAACGACGTATGGCAGACACACCACCATCACCAACTGAGTCTTTTATAGGAGTATATATTTCTCAGGCTGTTTTGATGAGGTGAGGGAGGGATGTGGTTGCTTTCAAGATAATAAGGGGTTTTCTGCAAATTGGAGCAGAGAAGTGGGCTATTGTTGCAAAAATGCCACAACTTACCTCACAGCCGTTAGATGCAGATCTAATGGTCAGAAACGACGGATGGCAGACACACCACCATCACCAACTGAGTCTTGTATAGGAGTAGGAGTAGAGAAACATGTATAAATTGTAACATTTTGGTTCTGCTCCTTGGCATGATCAATAGATAGAAATAACGATTGGAAACACTAGGGCGGGGCTTTTTCCGCCAGATAAGCAGGGTACGTAGTAGCTAGGTTGGCGCGTCGTCGGTTTGGTCAAACGCGGTCCGACATGTTCTAGTGTTTCTAGCAAGATGCCCGCGCGTTGCACGAAGTTGATGGAAAAGGTAAGCACAACTTATAAATTGACGGATGGAGTACTAGTTACAGTGATGCATATAATTAAGCAAAGGGATCGCACATGTCGGTATTGACTGGAACGAGAATGCAACACCACAATAAGAATTAAGGCCACGATGATGATGCGATCGCAGTGGTGGTTACAGAAGGCAAGAAGAAAGATGCATCCATCAACGTACGACCTCCTCCTCCTCAACTTAGCGCGCCGGGCCACCGACCGGCGGCTAAGGAGTGGCGGCTTTTGTGGCAAGGTCGAGGTGCTTCTCATCAAAGGCATCCAAGGCTTCCAGCCGGTTGAGGAAGGCCAACATCGTAGCGTCCTCACTGGCCTTGTAGATACCTATGTACACGATTTGCTCGTACACATGGATGTGTAGGTCGACGAATTCTTGCAGGGCGAGGCGCCTCACGGCGAGCGCGACCTCCAGGTGGACATTCTTCATGGTGTCGGCGGGCAGTCGCAGGGCCACCAGTGCTTGAAAGAGGTTCCGGCCATGGAGGCCGATTAGGGTGGCAAGCAATGAGGAGCCCGGGCGCGCGGGCTGGAGGAGTATGGCGATGTCGTCCACGAGCTTCTCGAGGACGGTGAACTTGTTGGTGGTGGCAACGATCATCTGGTCCAACTAAGAGTCATAGTTGGCGTCGACGGCGGCCATCCACCAGCCGGTCTCCAACACCGTCTGAAGATGATCCTCGGCGCCATGCCGCAGGCCGACGTCGTGGACCATCTGGCACAGCCGCTGGCCGCTCGCACGCATCGCCGCCATGGGTCTGGAGTGAGCTCTTTTGCGCTTAGTGTAGGTGCTTGGGCAAATGCTTAGGTGCGTACGATGTGGAGATGCATTGGAATGGAGGGGTGCCTTTATATGAGGGCAAACTACGTTGCATTCACATCGTGCAGCCTCTTTTCCCGGTCCTCCTCCCATTACTTCCCTCATGCATTCATTGAAGGAGGATGCATTGGCCGTTCAACATTTCGGGAACCGCTACTCCCTCGCTCGTCTGCATTAAAGCCGTATCGGGAACTGCACCGCCCGCTGTCAAATCGAATAGTAGTACTGCGCTGCCCACTGCACGCCCGGCTGAACATGCCTCCTCACCTCCATCAAACCCCTCCGTTAAACCCGCATGCAAACCGAGAAACCTACTCCGGCCACACGTCCGTTCATGAGCGGGCCGGAATTAAACGCAACACCGGCCGAGCTCCTCCCTTCCGCCCTCAGTTTAAATGAGGCCAGGCGCCGGCCGAGCTCCTCCCGTCCGCCCTCAGTTTAAATGAGGCCAGACGCCGGCCAAGCTCCTACCGTCCGCCCTCTATTTACACGAGGCCAGACAGACAGCGGGCAAGAATCGCACCCCTCCGCCGCTCCCCCATCTCCGCCTTCACCAATTTCTCCACTCTTCCGATGGCTTCTGAGGAGCCGTTCTCCGGCATATTACCCGGCTGGGTGGCCCACTGAGCCCTCCAGATACGGGCGAGACCGCTCGGTGCTTCACCAACCTCGCTTGGCCCGATGGAGCCAGTTGCCGCCCCAAGCAGGCGCGTGGTTCAGCAACTCGCTGCTCCAGTTCAGCTCGATGAGGAGTGGTGAGTTGCTCCACGCTGGCACGGCGGCGAGCACACCGGTACGGGCGTCGTCGCTGCCGCGTTGTACCGCGCCTCCCGTGTCTATGGGCGTGCCTCCCGTGCCTGCGCCAGCGCCATGCAGGCAGAGACAGAAGCCGGGTGCGTGGACAGCGACGAGTCGGTGGCCAGCTTCTCCGTGTCCGCCGCCATCATCGAGGAGAAGTAGAACATGGGAGGCCGCTACCACTTGGGTCCCATGAAGGCCACCACCGAGGCGACGACTGCGCATTCAGGTGGTTTCTTTGCTTCTTCGTCTCTTCCGAGGACCTTCGTCGACCCCGCAAAGTGTCTGCCGGACATGAGGAAGACAAAGGGGTCCGCGGGCGGCCATTTAGATTATGTACTCCTTCTCCAGCTGGCGGGAAATTTTTGTTCTAAGAATGGATAAATTGTATGTATCTATAACTAAAATAAGTCTAGATACATCCATTTCTAGGACAAGTATTTCCGGACGGAGGGAGTATTAATTATACCAAGATAGCCGGATTGGCACCGCTTAGTTCATGTAAATGTAATGAAATCCATCATGTTTATATGAAGATCCGGATTTTTTATACGAAATCCTTCATGCTTATATGAAATCAGTCCGTGTTTGCACAAATTTCATCGGGTTGGTTAGAGTTGTGAAAATGTATGCCGCTGGCGTTTGATGTCGTCCTCTGTGGAAGGGAACGGGAGGAAATTTGCCGGCTGCCGTTGGAGATGCTCTTATGCTGGAAATAATAGAGTGACATCCAATCCATTTTAGTTAATTGCGTGTATGATTGTCCCTCTATAAAAAGTTAATTGCATGTACAGTGTACACGTGACTTGTAGGGTGGCTACAACTTCGTACAAAAAGTTAAAAAGAAACAAGTCTATCCTTAATCTTTTATTCTAAGTACTCTGTGGGTTCCACTGTCAGTACAGTAGCGAAAGAAGTATATATTAAATAAGTAATTTATAATATAAAAATCTAAAATTAAAGACAGAATTCGAACTCATGTCATCGCGTTGCGAGCATCCGGCGCTAACCAGTCCAGCACATTTTTGTTGTAGACCATGCTGCTGATATATCTCCATGTCTACTCTTATACTCCATCCGTTCCTAAATATTTGTCTTTTTCAGATTTCAAATGGACTACCCCATACGGATGTGTATGTAGACATATTTTAGAGTGTAGATTCACTCATTTTGCTCCATATGTAGTCACTTGTTGAAATCTCTAAAAAGACAAATATTTAGGAACGGAGGGAGTAGAAAACAGAGTTGGTGATGATGGTGTGCGTGCCATCCTGCAATATAGGTCGTCGGATTTATATCTAACGGATAGGAAGAAAACTATGGCAATTTTGCAAAAATTTACCCACACCCCTCTCCACGTTCGCAAATACGGCCTTCCCTCGTTCATCCTTTTCTCTCACAAGATAAACTACTCATACAAATGCATCTTGATTTTCCGTGCAACGCACAGGCATCTAGCTAGTTTCTTTTAAAATAGTTTCTGCGATAATTGGGTTGAAGTGATATATTTTATGTCTGCCCCGAATGATTTCGGATTCTCTGGTAGTAACAAAGAAAAGGTTGCCTTGTTAATTAACAGAAAACAGGGTGAAAACTATCACATGAGGCCGGTAAAAACGAGGCACACTGGGTTCAACGTCATCGTCACTACAGTTGTGCGCGCGCGAGAAGTCTACATATCGAGGGGGCTACTGAGCGAGGCACAGAGACACAATGTTCGAGAGAGAAACCAATTGACATATTACGATCAGATTGAGTTGTCACCCTTCTGCTGTCATTGTTGGGGTGGGGGAGGGGGAGGGAGAGAAAGACGTATCGAGAGTGTGCGTCGTAGGCACAGAGGCACAACTAGCGAGTGTGTGTGTATGTGTGTGTGTGTTTGAAAGAGGAGTAGATAGATTACTATCTAGATCGAGGTGCCGCCCTACTCCTTCGGTGTCGGGTAGTGTGTGTGCGTGTGTGTGTGTGTTTGAGAGAGAAGCCAGTTGATAGATTAGTATCAAGATCAAGGTGTCACCCTACTCCTTCGGTGTTGGGAAGTGTGTGTGTGTGGTTGTGTGGTTGTGGGTGTGTGTGTCGGGGGGCGGGGGGGCAGTGACACTTACATATCCCTACTCTTATAAAAAACAGAGTTGGTGATGATGGTGTTCCTGCCATCCTGCAATATAGGCCATCCGATTTATACCCGGCGGATAGGAAGGAAACTGTGGCAATTTTGCAAAAACATACCCACACCCCTCTCCGCATTTGCAAATAAGGCATTCCCTCGTTCATCCTTTTCTCCCACAAGATAAACTACTCATACAAATGCATCTTGATGTTCGGTGCAACGCATGGGCATCTTGCTAGTAGGGAGAAGGAGTTTGTGTGACACATATCTAGCTATATTAAGGGATAGGTAGATAGCATTTGTGCGAGGCATACTTAAAGCATCAGGAAGATAAACAAAATTGTGTGCATGCAAGTGCCGGAAAAAATGAAGCGAGAAACAATGTGTTGGAGAGAGAGAGAGAGTGAAATCTCAAAACAAAAGGTGCTCTGTTGGAATCCCATTGTATGTATTCATATGGTTCCGGAACTCGAGTTAACCTTAGGCATATGTGTGAGAGACATTATTATACTTTGAGACATTAGTGGCTGTGGGTGGGCGGAATTGAAGTGGTGGGTGTGTTCAACAGAGAGAGTGTGTGTGTTTCTGTGTGAGAGACTTGTAGGACGGGGTAGAAAGATGAATTCTAACCTTGACAGAGGGAGATAAATACATGAAGTGCGCGTGTGTGATTCCGATGACCACAGGGAAATGAGATATGTATGTGTGTGAGAGAGATTGCACAATTCATTCATGTAACACTATCTAGCGATCGTGGACGTGCATCGCTTGAACGTAAATCAATATCTACTTCGTATCGTGGCCAAAGGTACAATATCGATTCAACACTATAAAGATTGGACACTCACATATCACATTTTTTTCTATTTAAAAAACCTTTTCATTTGTAAATGCCAAAGTTACAGTGATGTTTCTTCAAACAACCAATGTAGCTATCATGTACATGCACCATTGTTACTCTTGCATTCAAAATCATTAGTCTTGGATGATTTAAGGTTCTATTATGAAGTAATATATCTAATATTCATATATGAATTCAACGGGTATGCAATTTATGAAATGGAGGCTATGTAATCATATGAGGTAACACTTTTAAGTAGCGGACTTCTTTTTGTGCGCCTCTACACTAACACGTCAATGCATTATGTTTAAAGTAAATAACCAATTGCACTAAATTATCTATTTACACGAGAAATACATAGGCTAAGCGTTTGATCCATTTTTTGTGAACGCGCCACTACACCCGTACGATTGGACGCGCCCGTGTGAACGTCCAAGTTATCGGCGCATCATCCCGCGTTATTGTCTTCTTTTCTAGGGTGGACACACCAGTTACTAACTGCTGACGCGTGCCCCGTGTACACAGTCTCGCATGACCTTCCCGCTAGCACGGTCCAAAATTGGTTGAAACTAGATACGAACGATCCCACGGGCAGCAAAATCTCCCGCCTCCTTCTAAAATTTTTGCCACCTTAGTCTTTAGCATGTGAAATTCCCCTTTTGTCCTTGGTGCACGGAGACCAACAGTTACAATACCGCCCTCATCTACATAATAGGTCGGGGCTGCTTTGGTAACTTCCGGTTCCCCCCACTACACGGCACCCCCATTTCCTCTCCCCCTCCCGCCAAAACGACTAACTCCACAGCACTAGAGCATCTCACATCACGCCATCCGTACTTCATCGGCCTTTCTCCCCTCCCCCCTCGAAACCCTAGACTGCTCATCCACCGGCGTACCAGAGCCCATTCACAGCCAGCGGCGTCCACCTCGCCGGATCTGCTTCTGCGGCCGCATCTACCCCTCCCACCTCCCCTAGAAACAAGTAGACTGCTCATCCACCACTGTACCACAGCCCATTCAGTGCCGGCCTTGTCCACGGCGCCGGATCTGCTTCGCCGGTACTCTCGTCAACCGCAGCGCATCTACAGCGGCTCATTCGTACTCCCCACCGGCTCGCCAAGATCGCCTCATCACGACAAGCCATCCCGTCCGACGTCTCCCTCGAGCACGTGCGCAGCCGTCCGTCAAGCCATCGCCGGACTCCGAGTCCATCCACGTTCCAGACGACCCGGCCACACCTCAACCCGGCCCAGGGACTGCTGAACCCGGCCCGGGGGCTGCTCAGCTCGACCCGGCCACCATCATCCCGGACCCGGCCGTCGCCATCCCCGACCCGCGGGCTGCTCAACCCGGCTCGGGGGCTGCCAACTCGGAACCCACCCTGGTGGCCGTCTTCGCCGTGGTTACGGCTCCATCTTGGGCCCTCTCAATATCAGAATTTTTGGAGAACGGGGTTCTCCCCATGGACGAGACGGAAGCTCGGCAAGTGCAGCGCCGGCCGTCCGCCTACAGCATCATCAACAACGAGCTCGTAAAGCGCAGCTCCACCGGCGTGTTCCAGCGCTGCGTCGAGCAGGAGCGGGGCATCGACATCCTCCTCGACATACATCAGGGCGAGTGTGGGCACCACGCCGCATCACGATCCCTGGTGGCCAAGGCGTTCCGCCATGGCTTCTACTGGCCCACGGCCCTCCAAGACGCCGAGTCGCTCGTCCTCAAGTGTGAGGGATGCCAGCGCTTCAGCAAACGCAGCCACCAGCCGGCGTCAGCACTCCGCACCATACCGATCGCCTGGCCCTTCGCGGTCTGGGGACTCGACATGGTGGGACCCTTCAAAACCGCCCGAGGCGGCATGACGCACTTGCTGGTGGCAGTGGACAAATTCACCAAGTGGATCGAGGCAAGACCAATCAAGAAACTGGATGGGCCAACAACCGTCCGGTTCATCAAGGACATAGCGGTGCGCTACGGCATGCCGAACAGCATCATCACCGACAACGGCACCAACTTCTCCAAGGGCGCGCTCGAGCAATACTGCTCCGTCTCCGGCATCCGCCTCGACGTGGCCTCCGTTGCGCATCCGCAGTCCAACGGGCAGGTCGAGCGGGCCAATGGACTCATCCTGTCCGGCGTCAAGCCGTGACTCGTCGAGCCGCTCATCCGCTCACCCGGCAGCTGGCTTGACGAGTTGCCAGCCGTTCTCTGGAGTCTACGCACCACGCCGAATCGGTCGACCGGGTTCACCCCGTTCTTCCTCGTCTATGGAGCCGAAGCCGTCATCCCGACCGACGTCGAGTTCGACTCGCCGCGCGTCGTGATGTACACCGAAGCCGAAGCCAGAGAAGCCCGCGAAGATGGCGTCGACCTGCTCGAAGAAGCACGCCTCCTGGCGCTCAGTCGCTCGGCCATCTACCAGCAAGGCCTGAGGCACTACCACAGCAAGAAGATCAAACCCCTCATGTTCCGCGAGGGCGACCTCGTCCTCCGACTCGTCCAAGAGCAGGCAGGCCAGCACAAGTTGTCCCCTCCATGGGAGGGCCCATTCATCGTGAGCAGGGCCTTGCGCGACCGCAACGCCTACTACCTCATCGACGCACGCAAGTCGAGGAAGCACAAGAAGGACACCGCCGGTGAAGAAACGACCCGGCCGTGGAACGCGGAACTCCTCCGCCCGTTCTACAGTTAGCCGCACGAGCGTATGTATCATCGCCTTTTGTAAACGCATGAAACTATGGGGTCCCCGAACGAGACTCGGGGGCTGCCTTTTGTCGACCAATTTATTGTGTCCCTATTTTCTTGCATCACTATACCACTGAACCCGGCCACCGGTCCGACTCGCTCGACCCGGGGGCTCGGGGGCTGGCCGGCTCAGTCGCTACCCCGCCGCCTTACTTGCTGATTCCTGATAAAGTTAGGATGCCGCGGTCCCCCACTTCGCCCTAAAGCCACAGATCCAGCTTTGGTTGTCGGCTGGCAAGCACAACGGGCCAAAGCTCCTTTACGCTTCATACACTAAGCCAAAGGTTGCCGGGTCGATCAACCCGGCCCGCCATTCATCAAATGAACAGCCGCACGACCGGTTGCTCGCCAACCGGCTTCGCCGGATTGCCGCCAGCCGGCCCAGTGGGTGTTTCGCTCGCGCTCAACGTTTCGAGGGACCCAAGTCCTGCGCGCTCCTCTCAAAGAACTGAACTCCTTGTCATGGACCGGAGCCTCGGTCGTCTGACTCGCGGGGGGGGAGGTTTGAGAAAGGAAAAGCGCATGAAATCGGTCCAAAAACCGGAAGGCAAAAAAGCAAAAGCACCCACAACATCTACAAGTATTTAAGAAAAGGCCCACGGCCCGAGTTCATTACACCCTAAAAACCCCCGGTGGGTGGGTGGACCTGCTATTTAACAGATTTTACACAAAGTGTCTCAGGCATCTCCAACGCCGCGTCGCGACATCGACGGCTCTCCCCTCGTGGCCTCCGGGTCCAGCGAGGTGTCGGTGCCCTCCTCAGCATCCGCGTCGCGGTAGACGCCCATCTCCTCCGAGCTCCCCTCCGGATCGTGGAGGAGCAAGCCATAGTCGTCGCCGTCCACGACCCCGCCGTCTTCCGTCCGCTCCGGATGGAACTCGTCGTGGAAGGCGAACTCGGCGATGTAGCTGGCCCGGGAGGCGATCCGGCCGGCTTGCTCCTGCAAGAGCTGCTCCGAACCGGCCCGCTGGCTCATCAACGCGTCCAGCTGCAGGTCCGGATGCCAGGACATCGCGAACCAGAGTGCCATCTCAGCACTGGCATGAGCGGCGGAGACGCGCCACTCGCCAAGCCGGTCCGGCCCCATCTCCAACCAACGCACTAGGCGCGAGAAGCTGCTCCGTTGGACGGAGTCCGGCCATAGGGCCGCCGTCATCGTGGTGCCGGCCTGGGACAGCCGCCCCAACTGCGTTCCCAGAACCTGCGGGCGGGCCTCAGCGGCGGCGATGATCTCCGGGAAGGTCCAGGCCACCCGCGGATCCGTCCCGGACCCAACGACGCCGGTCGGGTCACGCTGATAGCGGACGGCTTCCTCCGCCAGCCGCTGCGTCTCTGGGAAGGCCCCTGCCGCAAAGGAAGAAGCGAGTTAGAAGAAGAACAACAAGGAAGAAAGGCCGAATCCCGACCCGGCAAACGACAAGAAAAAAGCACTTACAGAAGAAGGACTCTTCCAGGTGTTGCGCCTCAAGAACCGTACCACGCCGCTCCCGCTCGATGGCGCGGTTGCGCTCCTCGAGCGCCTTCTCCAGATCGGCCGCCTTGGCAAGGGTCGCCTTCAGCTCGGCGTCCTTGTCTTCGGCCGCCTCGCGGCGACGGGCCTCGTCCTGACGGTCCCCCTCAGCCGTGGTGACCTACCCCCACAGGCGATCCACCTCGGCCTGGAGCCGGCCCTTGTCGTCGGCCAGCTGGCTGCGCTGCTGGTCCGCCTCCACCAGGGCCTGCTGCGCCTCTGCCACCTTGGCGGCTTCCGCCTTAAGGAGCTCCACCTCGGCCTCGAGGCGGCTTTTGTGACCCGCCAGCTACTCATGCAGCCGGTTGGCCTCGTCGAGAGACCGCCGAGCCGCGGCCGCCTCCGCCCTCGCCTGCGCCGCCTCAACGCCAAGACGGCCGGTGTCGGCAACGAGCCGGTCGTAGTGATGACCGGCCCGGAGCAGACGAGTCCGCCAGGACAGCACCTCGGCTGCGAAAAAGAAGGACTCAGCAGAAGGAAAAAGCAAGACTTAAGATTTGGCCCAACTGTTACACAGTTGACCCGAATCTTAGCGGCTACACCCAGTGGGTGCGCTAGCGCGCCCCCACTAGAAAAGAGCACAAGGATACCTGCGGCGATGCGGAGCTCCTCCTCCTTGGCGGCAAGCCGCTCCACGAGCTCCCGGTGCTTGCCCAGGAGACGATTGTAGGCGACGACCCGGAAGGCATCGAGATGCTGAACAGAGCAGAAATCAGAACAAGGCCAACACTCTAAAGATTCGACCCAACTACTACGTAGTTGGCCCGAACCTCGGGGGCTACACCCAGTGAGTGCGCTGGCGCGCCCCCACAAAGAAGAAAATTGCAAGAAGACTTACCAGAACGGCGCGCTCCAGGTCGCGCGACCGCTCCACCTCGGCCTGGGCGAAGGCCTCGAGCCGTTCCGTCCGGCCTCGCAGGCGGCAACTGACGGCGTCCAGCGCTGCCTCCTCCTGGGTCTGAGGCCCGAAGACAACGGCGCCCCCGCTCCGCGCCGGCTGCGGCACGGTAGCTCGGCGCTCTCCCTGCCGGGGCACCAAGGCGTGCTCCTTGCTGGCCGCTCGCGACGCGGCCAGCACCTCCTCCGGGATGCCCTGCGTCGCCGTCCCTGACCCGGACGCCGGGACGCCCTGCGTCGTCGTCTCCGGCCCAGCTGCCGGGGTGACCTCCGGCACCGCCGCCCGTGGTGCCTCCTCCAAAACCGGCGGCGCCTCCGACGCCGCCACCCGCGGCGTCTCTTCCAAAACGACGCCGCCTCCACCACCATCAGTCCCCGCTCGCTCGGCCACGTCGGCCCACGGCGGGGTGTCATCCTCCACCTCCACGACCCCCCGGTCGGGGATCACCACCTCAGCCCGGCCTCCACGGTCGTGCTCCCTCACCGACAACGGCTCAAAGACCGTCGCCGCCACCACCGTGCCCTTCGGCATCTCGTGCCAGACCGGCTCCGCGCCGGGTCGCGCCCATGCCGCCGCCGCGTCGGTCCAAGCACGGACCGACGCCGCCTCCAGCTCCGCCTCGGCCCGGTTCCTGTCCCGCCAGGCCAAGGCTTCGGCGTCATTCGGATCCAGGCCAAGGTCCGAGTCGGCCCGCCCTTCCGCCTTGACCTGGTCGGCAAGGTCGGACCGGCTCCTGCGGAACGCGGCCCCTTCGGCGGTCGCAGCTTCCACCGCCGCCCTCGCCAGCGCGATTGACGACCTAGAGAAGAAGAAGGAATGAGCAGAAAAGAAACAAGACTAGCTCAAGAAAAAAACCTGAGCGCGAACAAGAGATGAAGCTTACCCTGCCAAGACCGGGACCGGGGTTGGCCTCCCGTGCCCGCCGCCCGGTCCCGTCACGCGCGTGGCCTGTCAGGCCCCTCTGGCTTCCGGGCACCATGTGGTGCCCGCGCAAAGCCCGAGGGATTTCCCCAAGATTCGGCGGACTTCTCGGTCCCCGCCACGACCGAGACGCCGCGATCCGGTTTCCGAGAAAACCGGCACACAGTGGGTGTTGCCGGACCTGGCGCTCGCAGAATCCACCTTGCTTAAGGGGGAAACTGCGAAGCCCCACTCATCCGAAGACGGTGGACCTTCACAGCTTCGGCGACTACTGTCGGGGGGGTGGACCCCGGGCAGGCAACGGAACCCGGATCCTCTTCAAAAAACAACGGGGCTGGCACCGCCCCTCAATACCGGCGCGCGCTTGGCCGGGTCGCTCGACCCGGCCAAGCCCCCCAAGCCGGCCAGACTAGCCGACCCGGCAAGACACGTCGACTCGGCCCCAACAACTGGCGCAAGACAGCCGAACCCGGCACGGCCGAAGCCTCCTCACCAAGCCAGCGCCACCCATGGCGTGCTACGCAATCCAGCCGCGGGTCAACTCCCGTCCCATCCAGGCCGTATGACGGGGACGAGACTTCAATCAACGATGACCGAGGCAACAGTGCCCCGCCCATGCCTCTGGTCAGCAGGAACGTGGAAACAGTGCCCCTCACCTACCCGTTGACCAGGGCCGGCGTGGCAACAGTGCCCCCACCATCACCGCTGATGACAGCAAGCGGCAACCTGACGGAGAGCACTGTACGCGACTCGACTCGGCCATGCCCTGACGATCGACAAGACGGCGCACAGTTTCCCTAGGCTTGCGGGGCCCGCACCTAGGGGAACCCGGCGAACCACAAGCCCTCAGCGGGGCCCAGCCCGGGTCCCCGGACACCGACAACACGGACCCACCGACTTATAACATTACCATTGTACCCCCGAGGGGTTGGACTATAAAACCCCCGGGAGCCCACGATCATTCGAGAGGCGAAGCAGGAGGACTAGCCACAAAACAGCAACACCGGAGAGAAGGAGCAGCCCAAGCCTTGGCCAGCTTCCTTCCTCCTTCATACAGCTCCAGGAGCAACATTGTACTATCGGTCATCCAACTACACTCGGCAGGACTAGGGGTATTATCTCTCCGGAGAGCCCCGAACCTGGGTATGTCCGTCGTCCCGCGCCCGCTTATGCCAACCTCGCCTCTGGAGCCCACCAGCGCCCTCAAGCCTCCTCCTCTCTTTAGCCATCCATTGGCATCTGCCGTGCGCCCACCACGACAGCGGGCGTCACCAGTTGCATTTTGAGTGTGATATAGGCAGATAACAGAGTCATTTCACTATTCCCCTTCCCTTCAATTTTTAGTGAGGTTCTACCCGAAACACCCCCCTCCAAAGTGAAATTAGTTAAGCCCAAGCCCATAACTCAAAAATGACTTCTTTACATCTTTTATGGCTTATTTTGACAATAAGCCCTGAAAAGGCGGAATAGAACTGGCCCTTAACCTGCAATTCAATTGTGCGTGCAATGATGAATCACTCCTGCCAGCTATAGTGTACATTTAGGCATCATCATACATGGCATAACCTAATACATGTGCATTCCATTATAGAATCTAGAATATGCAATGTTTATGTTAGTTCATACGTTGCACATGATGTTTAAATGCCCCTTAAATCTGGTCAGTCAAGTGATGGTCTTTAAGCCTCCTTCTTTGCTTCTTTTCTTGATATGTAAGATTTGCTCACACATCTATTCAATTGCTTGTTTGCATCAGCCAGCCATACTAGGACTGTTTGCTTTGATTACTTGTTGTTCTTGACCTAACACTCTAACAGAGCTTGTCAACGATTTAAACACTAAGGGCTGCTGTAGTGGGGCCTTTTCTAACTCATAGGTGACATAAAGGTTTGGCTGTACACTAAAGTAGGCTCTCCAAGAGTACCTGGAGATCCAATTCGAAGGTATGCCTAGTTTTTACATAGTGCACACATAGTAAATGCTCATTTCATTGTGTGCAAGTGCAAGAGATGCGGCATGTTTCATTATGTGGTGTTGTTTTGTTATAATCTCATCCTTTTGTGTTCACAGACTGGAAAGTATGCATATTTATCTTCCAAGGAGACGAGTAACTAGTTTGTGTCACCTTGCAGAGGGGGTGCAATGAAGATAATATTGAGGATTTCCATGTACAAGATGTTAGGAAGGAGCCTTGCAAGAGAAGTAGGAGCTGCGCTGAGCCTCTTCAACTTGTTAAGGTAAGTCACTGTATCCAACTCAACAGTTCAATTCCTTGTCTTTTTCAGGCATAGTTAATTTGCTCTTTTCAATTGCTTTATTTGTCCTCAGTTAATGAGATGCCCAAACAATGATGCCTGATGTTGGGTACTTGTATAACTATTAGTTGACATAATTAAAGGCCTTACCATTTAATTACTCTGCTGAAGTGTGCCTGAAGCTTTGAAGTCTATTAACCAACTATTATTGAATGAGGCTCACAATCTAGTTTATACTAGGCTAATGATTGCATAGTTTTGCTTGCTATAGTATGTTTGTATGAAATCCTCTGCTGTTCATTATGCTCCCTAAGACTTTAATTGAGCTACAGAATGGCCAACTGCTTGATTACTTCTACGCAGCGTGCTGTCTAAATTTGTAACTTGACTGTGTTTTGGATTGGGCCCCAACATCATGCTCCTCTGGTGAGCTAAGAGAGATTTCTGTATGCAAGTTGCACAGCCTACCTTTTTATAATTTTTAAAATATCACCTGCTTATGCTTCATGACGTGTAACATTATTGTTAGTCCTGTTTTGCCATGTACAAAATAGTCTGTCTTGCTCGCTTCACTGTTGTAACTATATTTTTGCCCTAGTCATGTGTACTTACACAAACATTTCAGGATGAAGTGACATCAACACAAAGATTTGCGAGCAGTGCGGCATGGCCGTTACCGAATGATTATGGATTGGAATTGGAATGTGCTGATGTTCTCGAGCATCAACTAGAGGTGGCAAGACAACGTGTACATGATTCTGAACGTACAATCAACAAGTTGAGACTGGACATGCAGGTATTAGATGCAGGAGTCAAAAAATGAAACAAGACACTGAGGTAACAACGAAGGAATTGGAGATTTTGCAGACTGAAATTTATGCTATCTAAATCCGGCCAATCCTATTTTCTGAAGAGATTATAGTTCAAATGGTAAGTTATGTTGATGCGCGTCCATGATTTATGAGCTGTATTTGGCCAGTGTATGTAATTTGTTGTTTGTGTATGCTTTATTATCACTGGTGCCGAACCATAATGCCTAGTGGGTATAATCGGCTGTAATTTCTTTATTGTATAGTGTAGGATTATTCTACGTTTCTATGCCTTAGTCTCTTTATTGTATAGTGTATGTTTTTTAGAGGTGATAGTATAGAGTAGGATAATTCTTTGAATATGCTATATCGTTCAAACGGGGGCCAACTCGCCCAAACGTTGTAGTGACCATGGCCCTCCACAGGCCGTACGTTCCATGGGCCATCTACGGGACGGACGATCCCTGGCCTTCTGTGGCCGTCGGATTCGTGGTCCTTCTATGGGCTGTCGGATCCGTGGGCCTTCTATCGGCTGTCGGATCCATGGGCCTTCCATGGGCCAGCGGATCCATGGGCCTTCTATGGGACGTCGGGTCAATGGTCCTTCTGTGGGCCGTCGGGTCAATGGGCCTTCTACGGGTCGTCTCATCTATGGGCCTTGTACGGGCCGTATAAGGGGCCGTAAACGGGCTAGAGTGGAAATCGTACGTTTTATGGGCTGACCATAACGGGCCGTTAAACGGCCGTATTTGATGATGGTATGAAAATTGCCCAATCTGATTAATGGGCCGACTGTATCCACGGGTTGAATTTGGCCCACAAGCAGAAAAGGCCTGTAACGGGCCGTAAGTAAATGAATGCTGGAAATCAGCCCAAGAATAAATGGGCCCTGAGAAGGCCGAAAGATAACATGGGCTGGAAACGGCCCAACGGTATAATGGGCCGTTAATGGGTATAAAGTGATACACTGTTCATCACGGGCCAGTTTTACCACGGGCCGTTAACGGGCCGAGGGTTACTAAGGGCCTCAGATGGGCCAAAAGACGTCATGGGCCATACATGGGCCGGAAGTTAAAACGGGCTGGAATTATATTGGACGGCCCGGATGACGCTATTGGGCCTAATTCAGATAGGCCGTAAACGGGCCCTGGGTTAGCGGGTTGTAAATGGGCTATATGCGAACAGGCCGTTAACAGGCTTGCCGTGGGCCGGCCCGCCACCTTTTGACCAAGTCAAACGGGCCGGCCTTTTCACAGGAATGGGCCTCTGTTGGGTCGTGCCACGTGTCGACGTATCATAGGCGCTTTGGGTCCAATGAGTGGATGACATCTGTCCCAACGGTGAGCCGACACATGTTTCCTCCAGCCAATAATGATTTTACACGTGAAAAATCCCCATTGGTTGGGGCTGTTAACGGGTTATCGGATCCAAAATCGGACACGATAGCTTAACGGCGTTCCGTTACGATGGATGCCATGTGTCGGTCACCCTTGACGAAAGCACTTCTGTGACGCGCGATTTATCGTCATGGAAGTGGACACTTCCGTGATGATAATTTTGGTAATGTCATGGAACACTTTTACGACAGCACGGGTATGACTATCTTGATTCTGTCATAAATTTGTCATGAATGTACATGCATGACAAAAACGCAATCTACTGTGACAAACACGTATCATCACAGAATTGTATTTTTTTGTAGTGATTCCCAGGTCACCACAATATCATATGCCCTACCATTAGGAGCGCTGAGTTTAATGGTGTCAGAGATCCTACTCCTCAGATTGGTTGAAAGTTCCCGTGGTATACGCTGTTGTAGGACAAAGAAGATAACAGATTAGAGTTATAAGTTTCACAATTCAAACATTCTGGGACATGAGTTTCAAATTTTTGCAGGAAATGCATGCTCCATTTTCACATTTCAGGACTAATCAAATGACATGGAAAATTAACAAAATTAAACTCATAGATTTTTTTATAAGAGGATGGCAGTAAATTCATAGATTTGCAACACCACATTACAGGATTAACAAGCAAATTTATGCTTACGTGACACCAGCTACCAGATTGTCATTATGCTGAAATAGGACATTCCTCGTGGTTGACCAACAATATACTAAACTGCTAATTATCTCATTCTACGTTCACAAACATTTTTCATCCAACAGTGTTTTCTGTGGTGCCTTCTTTATATATTCTAAACCAATTATGTTATCTTCATGCCAAATTATACCAGGAAACTAAAAGTATATCCAAGAATGCGACATTGCAAAAAGAAACTAAGCACATGCCTTTATAGTTCTTTTTGTGAGGAAGAATGTTAAATCTTTAAATCATGGAAAGAATTGTTCAGCCAGTGCCTCTATTATCTAAAGCAATATCCCAAAAAGAAGTTCTTGTATAGCCACTCCCTTACTCCTTGACTTGTTAGCCAACACTAGTGTTCTTATCTATAATCTCCTCTATTTTACCTTGAAAGATATTTGAACAACCTCTCATGGACCACAGATATTCAGAGCCCCAAAACCCTCAAAAAAGGTTCTTGTACATCCATTCCCTTACTCCTTAACTAGTTAGCCAACACCGGTGTTCTCATCTATAATCTCCTTTCTTTTTCCTATAATCTCATAAAGCCACTGATATTCGGAGCCACCCCCACCAAAACCCTCGATATAGTATAATGGGCAAACAAAAGAGAGGGGAGGATGCAGATCTAGAAG
Organism: Triticum aestivum; assembly: GCF_018294505.1. NCBI lineage: Eukaryota > Viridiplantae > Streptophyta > Magnoliopsida > Poales > Poaceae > Triticum > Triticum aestivum. The sequence goes on from NC_057805.1 coordinate 47,828,277, forward strand.
CAACAGGGGTTGAAATGAATTTGCGAAAGAATTAACAGGAGGAGTCCGGAAGGGCAAACTGACCATGTTGTTCTTGAAATCACCTTTGGCTACAGCAGAAAATTGCTTCTTCTCGTCACCCATGTGTTCCCAGTAGTAATGATTCCTCCAGAAAGCACAGTTCTCACAATCCCCGTTCATCTCGCAGTACCCTGATCGATGATGCACAACGAAACTGCTCAGAGATGAAATCACCACTCAGTAATGAAGAGAAGGAGAGTCCATATCAAGATTCAAGAACGAGGTGAGAACAACATTACCTTGACCCTTCTTTTTCCCTGGTCTTCTGTTGCGTCGCCTATCACAGGTCACAGCCCTCACAGTTCGAATCCTTGCTAGAGAGTGGAGGGAGCGGAGCCTATGCTGAATGGTATGTGTAGAGAGTGGAGGGGAGCTGGCCTATGCTGTACCCAAATATTCTTTCACCATTTTGGCACTAGCCCATCCCATTGCCCATGGGTGAGGTCAGGGTCTCTGTTTACTGTGTCTGTGTGTGAGCTCTTGGGTAAAGTCACTGGAGGCATTAAACCCCTAGGCCAAAAGAAGAAAGCACGGTACCTCTAGGCAAGTGAAGATGACACAGCAGTAAAAAAAGCTCTAGCCAACAGAAGAAAGCATAGTAGCTCTAGGCAAGTGAAGAGGACACAACAGTAAAAAAAAATCTACCAAACAGAAAAAAGCACAGTACCAGTCTGTAGCAATCAGTTGCTGCTGGAAATTAAACGAAATTCAACCGTTTCCCCTAATCAATGGAATTTCAAAGGTCCCCTACCAACGTTCAAAAAAGAAAAGGAAATTCAATAGTTCGGGCGGTAATGCACCAACTGACCCAAGATTTTTGTCAGAAACTAGTATTGATGATTTTGATATCAAATGGTTATCCATTTAGGATAACAATAAAACTATAAACTACAAAAATGCTTTGGATAACAAGGTAATATCTCGACTGGCAAATTTTATTCATCAAAAGTAGCTTCTCAAGCTAAAGAGTGCAGAAATTCAAGGAGGTGAGGACAACATTACCGCCCTTCTTTTTCCCCTGGTCTCTCTGTTGCGTCGCCTCTCGCAAATGATGTGTGGAGTGTGAAGGGGAGGAGAGCCTTTACTATACCCAAAGATTCTTCCACCATTTTGGCAAAATCCCATCCCACAGCCCATGGGTGAGGTCAGGGTCTCTGTTCTGTGCATGTGCGTGCGTGCGTGCGTGCGTGCGTGTGTGTGTGTGTGTGTGTGTGTGTGTGTGTGTGTGTGTGTGTGTGTGTGTGTGAGCTCTTGGGTAAAGTTGCTTTGAACTCCCAGGCCAAAAGAAGAAACAGCCATAGTACCTCTAGGCAAGTGAAAAATGGACACAGCAGTAAAAAGGGCTACCCACACGGTAGGTGAAAATATCATCAAAAATTGACATAATTGACTCAAACTCGTTACTGGAGATACTGCTTGTTACTGTAAATCAACAAAGGACTAGTTTCAGTCTTCCTGCTTTTTTGCCTTTTCATAATTCATATTCCAGCATATGTGACATGTGAGATTTCAAACACATTGGAGAGTTGGAGTCCTTGGAAAGGCTATATTTTCTTTACATTTCTTTTTGCATTCCTGGGGTCAGCCAAATGTTGTATTTTTTTTTTTTAAAAGGAGGATGACCCCCGGCCTCTGCATCTGGGAGATGCATACGGCCACTTTATTGATTATTCTCGAGGACCGTACAAAGTATTACAACAATGTGTCTGAATCCACCATCTTGGCAACATATGCCGCTACTCCTATCTAATATGATGAGGGGGTGCTAGCTGGGCCACTGCCCAAACCACTCACCTAAGCCTAACATCAAAAGCCGGAAGCCGAAACTCATTCGGAAGCCCCAGCCGAGCCACATACCGGGTCTGGGGCACAATCCGGTCAGACGCACTCGTGTGTCGTCGCCGCCATCTTCCACAGGTCCGTCTTCAGATCATATTGAAGCTTCTACCTTGTCTGGCCACTCTGCCATCGACGTCCCCATGACGCCAGACAGCTTCCTCCTCCTGCACGAGTCCATCTCCGCGCATCAGACGCCGAGTCTCCACAGCACCATGCCGCCGAGATCCGCCACCATCAATGTGAAAGATGAAGCACCGCTCCACCAAAGTCGCCGTCCTCTAGTCCCTCGAGCCCGTGTGCACCTCCAAGAATGACGCCCCCGGGGGGAAACGACACCAGAGAGCCGCCGTCATCCGATCTACTGATCTAGGGTTTCCCCCGGAGGTAGCAGAGAGTGGCCTTGAACTTCTCCACGACGATGCCTTCAGGAAGGGAACGACGCAGACAGCGTCGCCATCGCCGGCCTTGGCAATAGCCAATAGCAGGTTTTCACCCAGATCTGATCGAAGACCTCCATCTCTCGTGCATGGGTCGCCGCCATCCTTGCCGGGATCTGGAAGATCCCGCAAGCCAGATCTCAGTAGGGAGAAGCCCCCCCCCCCTCCCACCAAGACCCGCCGGCCGAGCAGGGGAGGCCGAGGCCGCGCCCACAGGAACAGATCATGAGTCCATGCCCGCGCCGCCGCCCCGGAGTCAGCCTCGCGCGCCAAGAGGCTAGAACCACCACCATGACGCCCGCCGCACCGCCGCCAGGAGCTCGTCGCCGACCACTCCGCAGCACGCCGTGCCGCCGCACCCGCCAACCAATCCGGCGCCCAGGCCCGGCAGATCTGGCCCGCGCCTGACCACCCGCGCGAGGGGACGAAGGAAGCCTCGCCGCCGCATGCGCAGACCGGGCTTCGCCCGGCCGCGCCCTCCAGCGGCGGCGAGGGGGAGTAGGGAGGGAGAGGGGGCCGGGCGGAGGAGATCGGGGCGCCCTCCCCGGCCGCCTCGCGGGTGGCGGCGCGGGAGGGAGGGAGAGATAGGGCAACTCTTCAAGCCCAAGCCAAATGTTGTATGTACAAGGCAGACAGTTATACACACAAGATCCCTTTGGGATGCACTACTGGGTAGGAAAACTTCTATTTTTACGAGTAGGAAAGCTCAAGGCACATTACACTGAATGACAGTTATCTAAGCAAAACAAGCTCACAGCACTCAGTAGATTGGCGAACAAACTACCGGTTGAAGCTCATCGCAGTCCAGTGGTGGTTCTATGTTCTTCAAACCTAGGGGCACATCTGACTCTTACATGTAGCATTATAACTGAACCTAACCCACCGAAAAATAGGTTGTGGTCAGCCAAAAATATATGACCACTAACAGCCATAATGGTGTGTGTGTGTGTGTGAGTGGTGCGAAGGCGTACATCAAAGAAAATCCCACACCAGTATCGGCGACTTGACCCTGATCGCCATTCTCATGGTCGGTCTGGGGGTTCATCTCCATGAATTGCAACGCATGCATGTCACCAGCACAGGCCTGCAGGAGTGTACAATCACTTCAGTAACCATGGCATCAAGAATGGTATGAACCATAGCTGAGTTCAGACTTCAGAACTAAGCAACTACTCACTTCATTAAAGTGGACAAGAAAGTCAAATGCCTCAAAAAGGCATCAAACATAAGCTTCTCTGCAAGAAGTGGTTCCAAACAACTCACTTAGGTTTGTTGACCATTCCCAAGGAATGGCTGCTGTTGCAGGGTTGGAACTGCAGGAGTCTGCATGCACAAGAACATGAGAAACCTGGTAACTAATCAACACGACTACAAATTGTTATCAAGAGATGAAAACACCATCAATTCGGGAGATATAATTGACTCTAAGACTACAAAAATGCTTTGCCTATCAAGATAATATCTCGACTGTCAACTTTAATTCGTCAAAAGTAGCTTCTCAGGCTAAAGAATGAAGAAATAACCAGATTTTTCCAAATTATGATGGATGAAAAATTATGTGCAGTAGATGAACAGTACAGTTACCTAGAGCCAACTCGTTCTGCCCAAGGGCAGCAATAAAAGTGAAGACAAAAGCTTTCCCCTCGGATAAAGATATGCTCAGATTTTTTTTCCAAATTTTTCTGTGCTTCAGAAGACATGTAAAGGTTAGTATACTGTAAAACATGAAGTAGTCCTACCATCCATTCATATCATATATACACAAAAAAAGTGAGTTCATAATAATGTTGGATTAGTACCTCACACGAGAACTCTCCTTAGTAGTGGGCGTACAAGGTTGCAAACCAACCCACCAAGAATCGAGTCTCACTTCTACTTTAATTCTGAAAGTGTGGGAAAATGAGTCTTATCTCATATCTCGGAAAAAGATTAGTATTAAGAGAGAAGCAAATATATTAATTCTTCTTCATCTATTCATGCATCATGTTCAGCCAATTGAGCCTTCCTTCATTGGTCTCCAAAGCACTAAACATCTCTCTATAATCCACATTCATGAAAAGCTTGGTGACCGTGAAGAACAGATCGCTGCATTCCTTCGCCCCAGATTGCCCAGCCAACTTGATGACGTCTTTAATCCCATGGCCTCTTGGAACATCAGTAGAAGATGTCACCGAAGTGCTACCAGCCAGGCAGCCATTATGTTTGCCATATGCCTGAACTCGTGAACTGTAACACCCCCAGTGTCATGCTACAGTAATCCCCTGTTAATGGTGCCATGTCATCATGTTACTGTTGCTAATCTTCACTTGATCCAAATCACAATTCAAATTCAAATCCAATCTAAAAGTCAAAAATTCATTTTTTCCAAACCTGAAAACTAAAATGTCCAAGGTGTGGCAAATAATCCCTAGGTGTTTGTCATGTTGGAACCAACCTCTTTTGGATTCCGAAAGTGCTCCTGGAAATTATTTAGTGGTCCAGCAGCATTTGAACTTAGCCTTTTCAATTTATACAAATGGTTAGGCAACTTCCTTTGGCCTCAAACTTTTTGTGTCTCCTAGAAATAAGGTGCTTGATTTATGCGACAAGTCTCATCTCTAGAAAAACTCATTTAGTTTTACAATTAAATAAAAAGCAGTAAAGAAAATAAGGAACAGAAAAGGAATGTGTTAAAAGGCTAACCTAGTGCTACAATGGCCTAGCCCACCCAACCTACAGTGGCCCAGCCCACCTCTCCTCATCTCCCTCCTCTCGCTACAGGAAAACGGAGAGGGCGTGGCGGCCGTCCCCCAGCCACGTGCGGCCATCCCCGAACCCCCTGGAACCCTAGATCGAAACCCTAGCTTAATTCCCCTCGCTCCCTCCCTCACCATCATCGTTTTGGATGCGCTCGAGCTCGTGGTCGCCATGGCCGACCTCGTCGACGCGCCCATCGTCATCCCCGCGCCTTGAGGTCGCGTCCAGGAGCTCCGACGAGTTCGTCTACGTCCTCTACGGCCACCCGTTCGAGCTCGACGCCTCTGCATCGTACGGATCGAGCTTCATCTTCCTCCGTCGCCGCCGACGTTCTTCTTCAAATTCGTCTGATCCTGCGCTCCTAAGGTCCCACCAGGCCTACTTGTGCCTCCATGGTGAGCTCCTCCTCCGAATCCCCCTGACCGCGGTCTCGATCCGTCGTCGTAGTCGCCTCTACGAGTCGGCGGCCGCCATGGCCGAAGCTCAGTGTACGCGTACGCGCCCCTACTTCGCGCTGCAGTGCCGCCGCCACCGGCTACGCCTCGGACGCCTCCCCTCCGTTGCCTACAGCTCCGCCGGCCAGCCGCGCTCCGCCCCTGGGCCTCACCGACTTGCTTGCCGCCCCTCCCGCGCGCTAACTGCGTCGGCCGGCCGCGCCGTGTCCGTGCGCCCGCCCCGTGCCCCATACTGTTGCTGCCGCTAGGAACTGTGTCAGCTCCCCTGACGAGGAAGCCCCACCAGCAGACGCGGCCCAGCCTGGACAGGCGCGGCCCAGCCGCGCCCGCAAGCCCAACAGCAGATACCTCGGCCCTGAATGGAAGACGGCCCAGCCCAGGACTACCACCACTACTTAAGCGCATCTCACTCACAAGCGAGGGCATCCAGGGATCACCAAACCCGGCGGCGGCGGCTATCTGACCTAGTTCATCGCGCAAGAACACTCCATTCCTCTGTAATTCGATTTGTACCAGCTACTACTTTAGAGAGTTGTAATAGATCGATCCCACCAGCCACTTCTATATCCTGTACCTCACATCTGGTATCAGAGACATCCACCACCTCTTCCTTGCGTTCGATCTGGCGCAGTTCATCCACACCCGGAGCTCGCATCTGGCCAGGCAACAACTCGTCGCGATGGATCCGGCCATCAAGGCATTTTTGGACAAGCTCGACACCACTCTGGAGGCGAACACGGTGGCTAGCAAGGTGACCAACGCCAAGATCGATGATCTACTCTCTTGGCGCCCTGATCTGGAGCGTCGGGTCGCGGATCTGAGTGACGCGGTGACGGTTCTCCAACAGGCGTGGCCCGCGCCACCGAAGGAGGGCGGCGACAACCACTCGGGCACCGCTCCTCTGCAGCAGCCTACGACGCTCGGAGCCCTTCCGGACTCCACAGCTGGCGCGGCGGATCTTCTCCATGGGTCTGATGACCGCGACGTTGCAAATCAACAACGGGAGCCGCCGCCGGCGTCTTTCATGACCCCGCTGCCGCTCCCGAACAACGGTCAGATCACTCACAGTCCTCAGTTTACTATTTCTTCACCTTTCACGCATGCTAGTCAGCTACTCACGGGATTGGGCCAGGCGCACCCTTCCATTGTGTTTCCCGTGTTCGCTGGGGACAACCCACGCCTCTGGAAGGCCTTGTGCGAGCAGTACTTTGACATGTTTGGCATACACCAGTCGTTTTGGGTACCCATGGCCTCGCTCAATTTCTCAGGGGCAGCGTCAGTGTGGTTGCAAACTATTCAGAAAAAAATTGTCACAGTTTGATTGGGAGTCTTTTACTGCCTTGCTTTGCACTCGTTTTAGTCGCGATTGGCACCAGTTGCTCATTCGCCAGTTTTACACCATACGACAGACATCTACTGTTAGTGATTATATTGAGCAGTTCGAATCCATCATCAACAATTTAAGCTCTTATTCAGATTCAATTCATCCTTATTACTTCCTTACCCGTTTTGTGGAAGGTTTACGGGCGGACATCCGGGCGGTGGTCTTGGTGCAACGACCACCTGACTTGGATACGGCTTGCTCCCTCATACGTCTCCAACGTATCTATAATTTTTTATTGTTCCATGCTATATTATATTCTGTTTTGAACATTATTGGGCTTTATTATACACTTTTATATTATTTTTGGGACTAACCTATTAACCGGAGGCCCAGCCCAGAATTGATGTTTTTGCCTATTTCAGAGTTCCGCAGAAAAAGAATATCAAACGGAGTCCAAACGGAATGAAACCTTCGGGAACGTTATTTTCGGAACGAACGTGATCCAGAGGACTTGGACCCTACGTCAAGACATCAGCCAGGAAGGCATGAGGTAGGGGGCGCACCTACCCCCCCCCCCCACGCGCCCTCCACCCTCGTGGGTCCCACGTTGCTCCACCGACATACTTCTTCCTCCTATATATACCTACGTACCCCCAAACTACCATATACAGAGCCAAAAACCTAATTCCACCGCCGCAACCTTCTGTACCCGTGAGATCCCATCTTGGGGCCTTTTCCGGAGCTCCGCCGAAGGGGGCATCGATCACGGAGGGCTTCTACATCAACACCATAGCCTCTCTGATGATGTGTGAGTAGTTTACCTCAGACCTTCGGGTCCATAGTTATTAGCTAGATGGCTTCTTCTCTCTTTTTGGATCTCAATACAATGTTCTCCCCCTCTCTTGTGGAGATCTATTCGATGTAATCTTCTTTTGCGGTGTGTTTGTTGAGACCGATGAATTGTGGATTTATGATCAGTTTATCTATGAACAATATTTGAATCTTCTCTGAATTCTTTTATGTATGATTAATTATCTTTGCAAGTCTCTTCGAATTATCAGTTTGGTTTGGCCTACTAGATTGATCTTTCTTGCAATGGGAGAAGTGCTTAGCTTTGGGTTCAATCTTGCGGTGTCCTTTCCCAGTGACAGTAGGGGCAGCAAGGCACGTATTGTATTGTTGCCATCGAGGATAACAAGATGGGGTTTATATCATATTGCATGAGTTTATCCCTCTACATCATGTCATCTTACTTAAAGCGTTACTCTGTTCTTTTGAACTTAATATTCTAGATGCATGCTGGATAGCGGTCGATGTGTGGAGTAATAGTAGTAGATGCAGGCAGGAGTCGGTCTACTTGTCTCGGACGTGATGCCTATATACATGATCATACCTAGATATTCTCATAATTATGCTCAATTCTATCAATTGCTCAACAGTAATTTGTTTACCCACCGTAATACTTATGCTCTCGAGAGAAGCCACTAGTGAAACATATGGCCCCCGGGTCTATTTTCCATCATATTAATCTTCCAACACTTAGCTATTTTTATTGCCTTTTATTTTACTTTGCATCTTTATCATAAAAATACCAAAAATATTATCTTATCATATCTATCAGATCTCACTTTCGTAAGTGACGTGAAGGGATTGACAACCCCTTTATTGCGTTGGTTGTGAGGATTTTATTTGTTTGTGTAGGTGCGAGGGACTCGTGTGTGGCCTCCTACTGGATTGATACCTTGGTTCTCAAAAACTGAGGGAAATACTTACGCTGCTTTACTGCATCACCCTTTCCTCTTCAAGGGAAAACCAACGCAGTGCTCAAGAGGTAGCAAGAAGGATTTCTGGCGCCGTTGCCGGGGAGTCTACGCAAAGGTCAACATACCAAGTACCCATCACAAACTCATCTCCCTCGCATTACATTATTTTCCATTTGCCGCTCGTTTTCCTCTCCCCCACTTCACCCTTGCCGTTTTATTCGCCTTCTTCCCGTATGCCTTTTTGTTCGTGTTTCCACGTGCCTTCTATTTGCTTGCATCTTTGCTTGCTAAGAATCTATTGATATGGATCCACTTAAAGTGTTCTACTCGGATCATCTTCGATCCCTGTGCGCTCGTGTGAAACCCCAACTAGCCTAGTTGATGGGAAATCTTTAGATGAGCATGCTCATTTTGTGCGTCACCGTTTGTCTGAAAAAGGGAGACTCTTATGGAATCAAATAAACAAACTGATGTGTTATGCTTGGAATCTTTGTGAAATTTATGATTTTACTTGTTGCTCTGAAAACATTAAGAAACACCTTCCCTACCAATGTGAGTTTAGTGATAATGGAATCGTATCTTCATATGCTAGGGGAGTTTATAATTACTATGATGTTCAGCAAATTGAAGAATTTGTTGCTTTTAAGGGTGCTTATGAAATTGCTTCTTTGATTGAAACGTATGGTGCTACTCTTTACAAATCTGAAAATTTTGCCATACTTAAATATTGTTATGATAATTATGCTTCCAATGCCTATGTTAAACCATATATTGAGGACTCCTCCGCTGTCCAAGAAGAAGCTAATATTTCGCAGGAATCTATGGAGGAAGAAAATAATGATATGCATGAATCTATAGATAATTATGATTCCGATGATTTGATTGAAATATCCCTTGATGAACATGATGCTTGCTATTCTTGTGGCCATGATGCCAATCTTTATGAAGATGAATTTGCTATAGTTCCTTTTGTTAAACATGAGATCGTTGCTATTGCACCCATACTTGATAGTTCCTTCGATGAAAAGCATGATTGCAATGATGTTACTATAAATTCTATTGATGTCAATTGTGCTAATAATATGCAAAACCCTAAGCTTGGGGATGCTAGTTTTGCTATGTCTACTACTTGTTGCAATGATCATGATTGGGGTGATTCTTCTTTTGATCTTGAAAATTTATTTAAGCCCCATGATGAATATGAGATTGATAATAGTGTTTGCAATATTATTGAAAGTGGGTTTGGAAGAGTGTCAACTTTAGATCCCACATATTTGGAGAATATTCAATCTTATGAAATTTTTGATAAAAGTGGGTTTGGAGAGGTCATGACTTTAGCTAATGATAATCCCACTATTTTGGAAGAGTGTCAACTTTGCATGCATGTGGATCATGTAGAGAAAATTTTATGTGATAGATATATTGTTGAATTTGAATATGATCCCACATGTAATTATTATGAGAGAGGAAAATATGGTTGGAGAAATTTTCATATTACTAAATTACCTCTCGTTATGTTGAGATTGCTATTGTTTCTCACTTCTTCCTTCCATATGCTAGTATTTGCTTGTCTTGATAATTTGTTTGCCTATAAGATTCCTATGCATAGGAAGTATGTTAGACTTAGATGTGTTTTTCACATGCTTTATGATGCTCTCTTTGTGCTTCAATTCTTGTCTTTCATGTGAGCATCATCAAAATTGTCAATGCCTAGCTAGGGGCGTTAAACGATAGCGCTTGTTGGGAGGCAACCCAATTTTATTTTTAGTTTTTTGCTTTTTGCTTATGTTTAGGAATAAATATTTGATCTAGCCTCTGGTTAGATGTGTTTTTATGTTTTAATTAGTGTTTGTGCCAAGTTTAACCTATAGGAACTTCTTGGATGATAGTTATTTGATCTTGCTGTAAATTCCAGAAACTTTCTGTTCACGTGTTAAAAATCACCAGAACGTGATAAAATATTTATTCAAATTGCTTCTGATCAATAAACAAATTTTATAGTTCTTCCTATTTTGGGTGGATTTTTTGAGTTCCAGAAGGTTGCGTTAGTTACAGATTACTACAGACTGTTCTGTTTTTGACAGATTCTGTTTTTCGTGTGTAGTTTGCTTATTTTGATGAATCTATGGCTAGTAAAATAGTTTATAAACCATAGAGAAGTTGGAATACAGTAGGTTTAACACCAATATAAATAAAGAATGAGTTCATTACAGTACCTTGAAGTGGTGTTTTGTTTTCTTTCGCTAACGGAGCTCACGAGATTTTCTGCTGAGTTTTGTGTTGTGAAGTTTTCAAGTTTTGGGTGAAAGATTTGATGGATTATGGAACAAGGAGTGGCAAGAGCCTAAGCTTGGGGATGCCCATGGCACCCCAAGATAATCTAAGGACACCTAAAAGCCAAAGCTTGGGGATGCCCCGGAAGGCATCCCCTCTTTCGTCTACTTCCATCGGTAACTTTACTTGGAGCTATATTTTTATTCACCACATGATATGTGTTTTGCTTGGAGCGTCTTGTATTATTTGAGTCTTTATTTGTTAGTTTGCCACAATCATCCTTGCTGTACACACCTTTTGAGAGATACACACATGATTCGAAATTTATTAGAATACTCTATGTGCTTCACTTATATCTTTTGAGCTATATAGTTTTTGCTCTAGTGCTTCACTTATATCTTTTAGAGCACGGTGGTGGATTTGTTTTATAGAAACTATTGTTCTCTCATGCTTCACTTATATTATTTTGAGAGTCCTACAAAACAGCATGGTAATTTCTTAATTGAGAAATTAGTCATAAAGTAATAGGCATCCAAGATTAGTAAAAATTATCTTATGAGTGTGTTGAATACTATGAGAAGTTTGATGCTTGATAATTGTTTTGAGATATAAAGATGGTGATATTAGAGTCATGCTAGTTGAGTAGTTTTGAATTTGAGAAATACTTGTGTTAAAGTTTGTGATTCCCGTAGCATGCACGTATGGTGAACCGTTATGTGATGAAGTCGGAGCATGATTTATTTATTGATTGTCTTCCTTATGAGTGGCGGTCGGGGACGAGCGATGGTCTTTTCCTACCAATCTATCCCCCTAGGAGCATGCGCGTAATACTTTGCTTTGATAACTTGTAGATTTTTGCAACAAATATATGAGTTCTTTATGACTAATATTGAGTCCATGGATTATACACACTTTTCTTCCTTCCACCATTGCTAGCCTCTCTAATACCGCGCACTTTTCGCCGGTATCATACACCCACCATATACCTTCCTCAAAACAGCCACCATACCTACCTATCATGGCATTTCCATAGCCATTCCGAGATATATTGCCATGCAATTTACCACCGTTCCGTTTACTATGACACGCTCCATCATTGTCATATTGCTTTGCATGATCATGTAGTTGACATTGTATTTGTGGCGAAGCCACCGTTCATAATTCTTTCATACATGTCACTCTTGATTCATTGCATATCCCGGTACACCGCCGGAGGCATTCACATAGAGTCATATTTTGTTCTAAGTATTGAGTTGTAATTGTTGAGTTGTAAGTAAATAAAAGTGTGATGATCATCATTATTTAGAGCATTGTCCCAAGTGAGGAAAGGATGATGGAGACTATGATTCCCCCACAAGTCGGGATGAGACTCCGGACTAAAAAAAAGAGGCCATAAAAAAAAGAGAAAAGGCCCAAATAAAAAAAAATGAGAGAAAAAGAGGGAAGGGACAATGTTACTATCCTTTTACCACACTTGTGCTTCAAAGTAGCACCATGATCTTCATGATAGAGAGTCTCCTATGATATCAATTTCATATACTAGTGGGAAATTTCATTATAGAACTTGGCTTGTATATTCCAATGATGGGCTTCCTCAAAATGCCCTAGGTCTTCGTGAGCAAGCGATTTGGATGCACACCCACTTAGTTTATTTTGTTGAGCTTTCATACACTTATAGCTCTAGTGCATCCGTTGCATGGCAATCCCTACTCACTCACATCGATATCTATTAATGGGCATCTGCATAGCCCGTTGATACGCCTAGTTGATGTGAGACTATCTTCTCCTTTTTTGTCTTCTCCACAACCACCATTCTATTCCACATATAGTGTTATATCCATGGCTCACGCTCATGTATTGCGTGAAGATTGAAAAAGTTTGAGAACATCAAAAGTATGAAACAATTGCTTGGCTTGTCATCGGGGTTGTGCTTGATTTAAATACTTTGTGTGGTGAAGATAGAGCATAGCCAGACTATATGATTTTGTAGGGATAACTTTCTTTGGCCATGTTATTTTGAGAAGACATAATTGCTTAGTTAGTATGCTTGCAGTATTATTATTTTTAGGTCAATATTAAACTTTTGTCTTGGATCTTTGGGATCTGAATATTCATACCACAATTAAAAGAATTACATTGAAATTATGCCAACTAGCATTCCACATCAAAAATTATGTTTTTATCATTTACCTACTCGAGGACGAGCAGGAATTAAGCTTGGGATGCTTGATACGCCTCCAACATATCTATAATTTTTTATCGTTCCATGCTATATTATATTCTATTTTGGACATTATTGGGCTTTATTATACAATTTTATATTATTTTGGGGACTAACCTATTAACCGGAGGCCCAGCCCAGAATTGCTGTTTTTGCCTATTTCAGAGTTTCGCAGAAAAAGAATATCAAACGGAGTCCAAACGGAATGAAACCTTCAGGAACGTGATTTTCGGAACGAACGTGATCCAGAGGACTTGGACCCTACGTCAAGAAATCAACCAGGAAGGCACGAGGTAGGGGGGCGCGCCTACCCCCCCAGGCGCGCCCTCCACCCTCGTGGGCCCCATGTTGCTCCACCGACGTACTTCTTCCTCCTATATATACCTACGTACCCCCAAACTACCAGATACAGAGCCAAAAACCTAATTCCACCGCCGCAACCTTCTGTACCCGTGAGATCCCATCTTGGGGCCTTTTCCGGAGCTCCGCCGGGGGCATCGATCACGGAGGGCTTCTACATCAACACCATAGCCTCTCCGATGATGTGTGAGTAGTTTACCTCAGACCTTCGGGTCCATAGTTATTAGCTAGATGGATTTTTCTCTCTTTTTGGATCTCAGTACAATGTTCTCCCCCTCTCTTGTGGAGATCTATTCGATGTAATCTTATTTTGCGGTGTGTTTGTTGAGACCGATGAATTGCGGATTTATGATCAGTTTATCTATGAACAATATTTGAATCTTCTCTGAATTCTTTTATGTATGATTGGTTATCTTTGCAAGTCTCTTCGAATTATCAGTTTGGTTTGGCCTACTAGATTGATCTTTCTTGCAATGGGAGAAGTGCTTAGCTTTGGGTTCAATCTTGCGGTGTCCTTTCCCAGTGACAGTAGGGGCAGCAAGGCATGTATTGTATTGTTGCCATCGAGGATAACAAGATGGGGTTTATATCATATTGCATGAGTTTATCCCTCTACATCATGTCATCTTACTTAAAGCGTTACTCTGTTCTTTTGAACTTAATACTCTAGATGCATGCTGGATAGCGGTCGATGTGTGGAGTAATAGTAGTAGATGCAGGCAGGAGTCGGTCTACTTGTCTCGGACGTGATGCCTATATACATGATCATACCTAGATATTCTCATAATTATGCTCAATTCTATCAATTGCTCAACAGTAATTTGTTTACCCGCCGTAATACTTATGCTCTCGAGAGAAGCCACTAGTGAAACCTATGGCCCCCGGGTCTATTTTCCATCATATTGATCTTCCAACACTTAACTATTTTTATTGCCTTTTATTTTACTTTGCATCTTTATCATAAAAATACCAAAAATATTATCTTATCATATCTATCAGATCTCACTTTCGTAAGTGACCGTGAAGGGATTGACAACCCCTTTATTGCGTTGGTTGCGAGGATTTTATTTGTTTGTGTAGGTGCGAGGGGCTCGTGCGTGGCCTCCTACTGGATTGATACCTTGGTTCTCAAAAACTGAGGGAAATACTTGCGCTGCTTTACTGCATCACCCTTTCCTCTTCAAGGGAAAACCAACGCAGTGCTCAAGAGGTAGCACTCCCTCGCCTTGCTCCAGGAGGAGGTCATCCATGGGGCGTTCGGCGATGCACGGCAAGCGTCTTCGTCACGGCCACCTGATATCCCATCACGTGGCCCTACGCCGTTGCCGCTGCCTCCTCCACCGCATCGGCTGCCTACGCCAGCCACAGCCACCGATCAGCGCGGCGTGGAAGGAGCCCGAGCAGACGGAGGGCGTCAGAGCGAACCACGCTCGGACCTCACATGGTCAAAGCCCTTCGCAATTATCGGCGCACGCGGGGGCTCTGTTTCAAGTGTGGTGAACGTTGGGGCCGTGATCATGTCTGCCCCACGTCAGTACAACTGCACGTAGTCGAGGAGCTCCTGGAGTTGTTCGGCATCAACACAGTCTGCGGTGAGGACGAACCCGGACCGGCTGAGACAGCATCAGAAACAGTGTGTGCCATCTCACGCACCGCCCTGTCTGGGGGCATGTCGGCCAAAGCATTTCAGCTTCAAGGATGGATACAAGGTCATGAAGTTTTGATGTTGGTGGATTCGGGCAGTTCAACGTCGTTTGTCAACCAAGAGCTTGCCAAGCAACTCACCGGAGTGCAGCCATTAAGCACGGCTTGTCGGGTTAAGGTGGCTGATGGAGGTGAACTCTTTTGCACTTCATCAATGTGCGTGGTTTTCACAAGGGCAAGAGTTTGCTAATGATATGAAGATACTAGCCCTGGGCACTTATGACACGATTTTGGGAATGGATTGGCTTGAAGCTCACAGTCCCATGACAGTGGATTGGCGAGCCAAAACTCTGGAATTTCAGTCTGCTGATGGAGTCGTGGTTCTCAAAGGCCATGAAGCATCATCGTCCACTTGTCTGACCATCAACAGTGTTCAATTGCAAGCGCTCTGCAAACAGGGAGCAGTCTCGCATATTGTTCAAATTTGTTCAGTCACCATGGGGGAGGATCAGCAACAACCGGTACCAGAACCTATTCAGCAACTGTTGTCTGAATTTTCGGAGGTGTTTGGAGAACCACAAGGACTACCACCTCATAGGGCTTGCGACCATCGTATCCCGTTGATTCCAGGAGCACAACCGGTTAACATCAGACCCTACCGTCACAAGCCGGATCACAAGGATGAAATTGAAAAGCAAGTAGAAGAACTGCTCAAAGCCGGGATCATACAACCAAGCACAAGTGCCTTTTCCTCTCCGGTGATACTTGTGAAGAAGAAGGATGGTACCTGGCGACTCTGTGTCGACTATAGGCACCTCAATGCATTGACCAATGTTGCCAAATACCCGGTACCTGTCATAGAAGAGCTTTTGGACGAGCTGTTTGGATCGTGTTGGTTCACGAAGCTAGATCTACGTGCGGGATACCATCAGATCCGATTGGCCGAGGGCAAGGAGTACAAGACTTCCTTCCAAACTCACTCTGGCCATTACGAATTCAAAGTTCTGTCGTTTGGTTTGGCTGGAGGACCTGGTACTTTTAATGGTGCTATGAACGGCACTTTGAAACCTGTGTCGCGCAAGGGAGTGCTTTGCTTCTTCGACGACATCTTGGTACACAGTAAGACTCTCCGTGAGCACGTGCAGAAACTCCGGGAAGTGCTTACTCTTCTGCACCGCGACAGCTGGAAAGTGAAACTATCCAAATGTGCATTCGGTCAGCAACAAATCTCTTACCTGGGTCATGTGATCAGCCCTGCTGGAGTGGCCACGGATCCAGTGAAGATCAAGGCGGTATCTGACTGGGCAGTGCCCACAGATGTCAAGGCAGTGCGGAGTTTCTTGGGTTTGGCCGGCTACTATCGCTGCTTTGTCAAGAATTTCGGGATCATTGCTCGGCCACTCTTTAACCTGCTCAAGAAAGGGGTGCCCTTCGTCTGGACATCCACCATGGAAACAACTTCCAGACTCTTGCAACAACAACTTAGTTCAGCACCAGTCCTCGCCTTGCCCAATTTCAATCAGCAGTTCACGGTTGAGACAAATGTCAGTGATTCAGGAATTGGTGTTGTTCTGCAGCAACAAGGCCACCCAATCGCCTTCATCAGCAAGGCCCTTTCACCAAGGTAGCGTGGGTTATCTGCTTATGAAAAGGAGTACTTGGCGATCCTAGTGGCAGTGGAACAATGGAGGCCATATCTTCAACACGCTGAATTCATTATCCTCACAGATCAGCGCAGTTTGGTGCATTTGGTGGAGCAGAGGCTGACCATGCCCTGGCAACAGAAAGCTTTCACAAAATTGTTGGGCTTGCGCTACCAAATCCGGTACTGCAAAGGATCTGAAAACAGTGCCGCAAATGCCTTATCCCGGGCACGACCTGTTGAAATCCTGACGGCAGTAACTTCGTGTCAGCCAGCCTAGCTGGATGAACTTCTAGCCAGTTATAACTCAAATCCTCAAGCACTTCGTTTATTGGAACAGTTGGCTCTTCGCAAGGATCCAAAAGAGCGCTTCTCTCTGTAGCAAGGGATCATACGATTCAGAGATCGTATATGGTTGGGCGGATCCACGGAGTTACAGCAGCGCATCATTAGAGCTTTTCATGATAGTGCACTTGGGGGTCATTCTGGATTCCCCACAACTTATTCTCGAGTGCGACGCCTATTTGCATGGCCCAAGATGAAAGCGCATATCTCACAGTACATCAAATGCTGCACCACTTGTCAGCAAGCCAAACCAGATCGCTCGGCTTCACCGAGGCTCTTGCTACCTCTGCCAATTCCTACTCAACCGTGGGAACTGGTCTCAATGGATTTCATTGATGGTCTACCACAATCAGGCGCATACAATTGCCTCTGGGTAATAGTGGACAAAAGAACAAGGTTTGCTCATTTCTTGCCCTTAGCGCATTCGTACACTGCTGCCAAAGTAGCTCAACTTTACATGAGTCAGATATACAAGTTCCATGGGTTCCCTCAAGCTATAGTCTCGGATCGTGACCCAGTGTTTACAAGTCATTTTTGGCAAGAGCTTTTCAAGTATGCAGGGACAGAGCTCCACCTGAGTACAGCCAACCATCCTCAAACGGACGGACAAACGGAACGGGTTAATCAATGTCTAGAGACTTTCCTCCGTTGTTTCACTCACGCGTGTCCAAAACGCTGGAGTTTTTGGACACCTCTCGCCCAGTTCTGGTACAACACATCTTTGCATTCACCCATTGGCATGAGACCCTTCAAGGCTATGTTTGGCCATGAACCACGCCAATGGGGGATGTCAGCTACTGATTCTTGCTCGGTACCATCGCTCCAAGCATGGCTGGAAGAGCGCTCCGTGATGCAAGAACTGATACAGCAACATCTCAACCGAGCAAGGCAATGCATGAAGATGCAAGCTAATAAGCGAAGATCCGAGCGCACCTTTGAAGTGGGAGAGCAAGTTTTCCTGAAGCTACAACCGTATGTTCAATCATCGGTTGCCCCTCGAGCAAATCACAAACTAGCTTTCAAGTACTATGGTCCATTTTCGATCATTCAGTGCATCAATGAAGTGGCTTACAAGATTCAACTACCACCACAAGCAACTGTGCATCCAGTCTTCCACGTCTCGCAACTCCGCAAAGCACTTCTCCCTGGTACGCAAGTTCATTCTGAGCTTCCTCTTTGTACTGATGATCTCGCGATTCCTGTCAAGATTCTGCAAACTCGATGGCGCAAGAAACACGGGGCGATGTGTGAACAAGTACAAGTGGAGTGGTCGCCGGGCGCTGGCCTCGGGCACACTTGGGAGGACAAGGAAGCACTCCAGCACCGATTCCCGCAGGCAGAGGCTTGGGGTCAAGCCTCACGCAAAGAAGGGGGATGTCAGCGCCCCTGACGAGGAAGCCCCACCAGCAGACGCGGCCCAGCCTGGACAGGCGCGGCCCAGCCGCACCCGCAAGCCCAACAGCAGATACCTCGGCCCTGAATGGAAGACGGCCCAGCCCAGGACTACCACCACTACTTAAGCACATCTCACTCACAAGCGAAGGCATCCAGTGGATCACCCGAACCCGGCGGCGGCGGCTACCTGACCTAGTTCATCTTGCAAGAACACTCCATTCCTCTGTAATTCGATCTGTACCAGCTACTACTTCAGAGAGTTGTAATAGATCGATCCCACCAGCCACTTCTATATCATGTACCTCACAAACTGCTGCTTCCCGCGTGTGCCCGTTGTCCCGCGCCTTTGCTACCGCTGCTACTCGATGCTCCTCTACTGTTGCTGCTGCTCACTGTTGCTACCTACCCCGCGCCACAGCCACCCACACCGCAGCCCCTGCCCTGGTCCGCTGCTCGCCTGGCAGCTGTCATGCTCGCCCCTGGGCGTGGTCATGGCCACCGCACAAGCGTGCGTGCGTGCCCAGCCATGGTGGCCGGCTATGCCCTGGTCGGTCCTGTGTAGTTTAATTAGCGTGCGTGTGTGTTAGGTTAGTAGTGGCCCAGTGTTTAGATTAGTCTAATTACTACTTAGTCAAATGTGCAATTGACATGTGGCCCCCCACTACTAAATCAACTAGATAAATAAATCAGTTAAAAGAGTAGTCCATGACACGCGGGCCCCTTTGGCCATGTTGACTAGTCAACGTTGACTGAGTCAACCGCTGACCGTGCACTATTGACTTTGACCCTGGCCCCACATGTCATTGACTACGGCTGGCTATCTCTGCATATTTAAAAATAATTGCGCAGTTTAAATTTCGATTTAATATATTCCGGAAAATGTAGAAAATATTTTAAAACTTTGAAAAATCATAGTAAATAATCCGTAACTCGGATGAAAAAGTTTTGCACATGAAAGTTGCTCAGAACGACGAGACGATTCCGAACACACAGTCCGTTCATCTATTACGCGTCCCTAGCATAGTGAACGTGCAACCTTCCCCCTCCATTTCGTTTGTCTGAAAATGTCAATCTTCGGGAAAACATTCTCGGATGTTTCCCCCCTTCGCCGGTATCGTGTAGCCTTGCGTTAGTTCACCCCTAGCGCTGCTTGTTGTCTTGTCATGCATAGTATTACACTTGTTTGCTCTGTATTTACTGTTTCTTCCCCCTCTTCTCTCTGGTAGACCCCGAGACCGATGCTGCTCCTGTGATGGACTACGTCATCGACGACCCTCCTTCTTGTGTGAGCAACCAGGCAAGCCCCCCCTTTGATCATCCCGATATCGCCCATTTCCTCTCTCTCATGCTTGCATTAGATTTTGCTACTGTAATTGTTTGCTCCTATTCTGATGCATAGCCTGCTTTTGTAACTTGCTTATTGTTACCTACTTGCTTATCCTAAACTTCTTAGTATAGGTTGGTTAGTGATCCATCAGTGACCCCCACCTTGTCCTTGTTGCCCCTGCTTCATCATCGAAGACCCGATCAACGGGATCGAAGACCAAACCCCGGCACCGCACATCACTTTCCCCTTAGTTGCTCGACACTACTGGGTTACTATCGAGTGCCGAGGGTGAGACCTCATCGGCACTTCTGATGTTAACCCTGTAGTGTAGCTATTCGGTCGTGGTCATCGAGGGTGATTCCGCCTTAACCACTTCCGATACGACTCTGTCGTGCAACCCCTCAAGTGTGAACCTCGAGGGTGGATCCTCTTACGTTCACCTTCATGATTACATCAAGTGGAATCCGTCAAGGGTGATTCCTCAGGTTTTCCCCTTGGTGTTAGACACATAGTTACTATGACTTTACACTGAACCATGTTACTAAAGACGGTTCGGCCCTGAGGGGTACCCGCGCGAGCTTAATTGCGGGTGATGTGGAGTCGGGTTGACCTGGAGGGTGCCCGCGAGATAATGACGAGGCATGGCCGGGCATTCCTAGCCCTTGTCGCAAGTCCTCGAGACGGGGCAACAGGGTCACATCTTTCGTGAGTCTCTGCTTGTTACCGCGTGCTCCTAATCCACTACGATTTGGATATTTGTTCCGAGGGGCCTTTGGCCTGATAGCACTAACCATCACGTGGGCATAGTATGGGCGTTCTGTGTCGTATGCATCAGCCGAAGCTTAATAGACGTCAGCGACTGAGCGGCGCGCGTCGGGTTGGACTGCGTAAGCACCTGCCTTTTTGAAGGAGGTAGCTAGGTCTGCTCACCGGCCGCCCTCGCAACGTGCAGGAGTTCCCGGGGCGATGGCCCATGACCCCTGGGGGCATAGATTTAGTCCGGCGTGCTGACCTCTCTATTAAGCCTAGGTCGGGTTGCGGCGTATTGTTTGGCCGAGGCCTGACCTAGGAAAGTGTTTCCGGCCGAAGTTAATCGAGCATGGTGGGTAAGTTGGTGCACCCCTGCAGGGAAGAAAACATCTATCGATAGCCTGTCCTACGGTAACGGACACTTGGAGTTGTATCCTGATCGATACAACTAGAACTGGATACTTGAGGTGATAACTGGATAGTATGGCTCTGGGATTACTTTCTCGCAGGGAGTCGGGAAAGGATCTCTGGCCGAGGTTGATAACACTTCTACTACTTTACTTTATGCTACTCTACTCCCTCCTGTTGCTGCAAGATGGTGGTTTCCAGAAGATGCTAGTCTTCGATAGGATTAGGCCTTCCCTCTATTCTGGCATTTCTGCAGTCCGGTCCACATATACAGCTCCTCTTTGATAATGTTTCATATGTAGTGTAGATCCTTGCTTGCGAGTACTTTGGATGAGTACTCACGGTTGCTTTGCTCCCCCTTTTCCCCCTTTCTTCTTCTTTTCGGTTGATGCATCCAGATGTCGGAGCCCAGGAGCCAGATGCCACCGCCGATGCCTACTACTACGTGGAGACTGCCGACGACCAGGAGTAGTTAGGAGGCTCCCAGGCAGGAGGCCTTACCTTTTCGATCGATGTTGCTTTTGTGCTAGCCTTCTTAAGGCAAACTTGTTTAACTTATGTCTGTACTCAGATATTGTTGCTTCCGCTGACTCGTTTGTATTCAAGCTGATGTATTCGAGCCCTTGAGGCCCCTGGCTTGTAATATAAAGCTTGTATTATTTTAATTTGTGTCTAGAGTTGTGTTCTCATATCTTCCCGTGAGTCCTTGATCTTGATCGTACACATTTGCGTGTATGATTAGTGTATGATTGAATCGAGGGCGTCACATGAACCTTTGGGTACTTTTGTTGCTTCCGTTTCTTCTTTGGACTAGCAGCAATGGCAGCGGCCCTCTGCTTTTCAACTTCCTTTGTTTTCTGGCCAGGTGCCTTGTTGCTTTCCAGATCACTGTTGTCTTCCAGTTCCAGATAATTGTTGCCATCCTCAACCTCAAAGAGATCAGTGGGGTCTTCTATATGCTCACCTAGGATCGCAGAAGTTGCAACCGTCACATGAGTCTTGTCAAACATGGTGGTAAGCTCAACAAGGTTTTCTGGTGCTCCATTACGGAACTTCACAAATTCTGGGTGGGCCTAAAATAGGAAGATATTGACTTATTAGCATAAGCATGTTTTGTAAATTGCATAAATTTAAAGGAGATACACTCCATTGGGTACACTACACTACCTCGATGAGCTTCACCCACCATTCATTGTCGGCATCTGCCAAATTGCAATCCAATTACTGCCCAGTTGCAGCCTGTGTAAAGGTCACCCAATGACCATATTCTGTCTTCAAGAAGTCCCATCGGTTTTTGAACTGCTTCCTCTCATAATTTCTCCCGTGGCATTTAAATATGCCTCTGGCCTGTTCCCGGCACTCACCTCCTCCTTACAGATCTCACAAAAACCTTGTGTGCAAATGAATCCCATTTTGCCTTGGCTTTCACACCTCTCTCCATCTACTCTATCATAATTTAAATACTTCATCAATTGGTAAAATAATAAGAAGGCATGCACAGAAAAATCATGCATTCATATGACACAGGTAATATATATAAAAGCATGTAGACAAAATCCGTCTGTTTATCAACCCATCTAGATTCGATAAATGCATAGCGTATATGACTAGGTTTATTTTTCTAGTGTAGACACTTCACCTTGAAGGTGACATATATGGCCATTTCCATCCTGCTGGTCAGTCATGTGCTATTTCAAGTTCGAAGCTACCGATTTTACTGTGACACCCAACCTATGGACGCACTCGTGTACAAAGCTTGTCTAGTTCAGAGTAATTATAAATTATTTAATACATCTAAACAAGATAACCTCATGCATTTCTACACCCACGGTATAAAGCATCGACAGACAACGGATTATTACCTATCAGTACTCGAGTTAATATTAAATTGAAGAGGTTTAAATCCTACTTCAAAGGGTGGGGATCCGATAGGTATGGCCATAAGAAAAAGAGGAAGGAGGATCTTCGTATGGAATTATCCATGCTAGAGGAGTTAGAAGAGGAAGCCGCTCTTTCACCTGAGCTTTATAGCAGAAAAATCGATGTTAGTTTTGAGCTCCATGAGCTGTTGGTGAATGAAGAAATCTTCTGGCTCCAGCAGTTGCATGAGCGGTGGCTGCTCAAAGGAGATTTAAATACGGATTATTTTCACCGTATTGCCAATGGGCGTAAACGTAAAAATACAATTCACTCATTTAAAGTGGGTGAGATGGTGATTGAGGGCACTGACAATTTGATTGAGCATGCCACGGAGTTCTATAAAGAGTTGTTTGGCCCAGCCCCGGGGAACCAATTCCACCTTGACCCTGATACTTGGTCGGCTGAAGAGAAACTTACTGAATCTGATAAAAATGACTTATGCCGAGAGTTCACAGAGGAAGAGGTTAGAGAAGCTCTTTTCGATATGGCACCTAATAGGGCCCCGGGACCGGACGACATACCTGTAGAGGTTTACCAAGTTTGTTGGGAGATTTTGAAATAGGAAATTATGTCCTTGTTTACTCACTTCCATCAAGGGACGCTGGATGTGCAGCGTTTAAATTACAGGATCATCACTCTCCTACCCAAGCTGTCTGGAGCTGATAAAATTCAATAGTTTAGGCCGATATGTTTGCTTAGATGCCCTTATAAGCTCATCACTAAAGTCTTGGATCACCGAGTTTTGGTGTATGCTGACAAGTTGATCAGCCCTATCCAAAATGCTTTTGTTGGGGGGAGGAACATTATGGATGGGGCCTTATCTTTACATGAAATCCTTAACTATACTCATGTGAAAAAGCGAGTTGGGGTGGTGCTAAAACTTGATTTCGATAAGGCCTATGATAAGGTGAACTGGGACTTCTTGCTAGAATGTCACAAAATGCGGGGTTTTAGTGAAACCTGGTGTGGATGGATAAACCAAATCCTCCGTAATGGTAGAGTGAGCATCAAACTCAATAATAGTGTGGGGCCGTATTTCCAAAGTGCAAAGGGGTTAGGCAGGGTGATCCGCACTCCCCTTTTCTGTTTAATCTGGCTGTTGAGTGTCTCACTAAAATGATTAAAAACGCTCAACGCAACAAGCTACTGGTTGGACTGGCGGCGGACCATGTTCCTGATGGAGTTGTTGTACTGCAATACGCGGATGATACAATCATCTGCCTGGAACATGATGTTGAAAAAGCAGTTAACCTGAAGTTGCTGCTATATATGTTCGAAATGATGTTTGGGTTAAAAGTTAATTTTCAAAAAAGTGAGATACTCACTATGGGTGGGGATGATACGATGATAAAAGTATATGCTGAGCTTTTCAATTGTGATATTGGTAGCTTCCCTATTAAATGTCTTGGTATGCCTGTTAGCTATACCAATCTCAGAAATTCTGATTGGGAATTCATAGTCTGCAAATATCTCAAAAGATTTGAAGCCTGGATTGGGAATGCCGCCTCTATGGGAGGAAGGCATACTCTACTAGATTATGTAGTGACTCAGATCTCTCTCTACCACATGTCCATGTGGTTGATGAACAAAACTTTTATTGAAAAGCTGGATAAACACCGGAGGAGGTTTTTCTAGCAGGGGTGCAATAAGAAAAAAAGATACCATCTTGTTAAATGGAGTAGAATTTGCAGATCCAAGGAGAAAGGAGGTCTAGGGATCAAGGACCTGCACAAACAAAACATCAGTCTCATGGTGAAATGGTGGTGGAAACTTGAGACTAAAAATGGGGTGTGGCAAGATATTCTGCGTGCTCGTTACTTACGTAACAAAACGGTGGCTGAGGTTACCCCAAGATTTTCTGACTCCCCCTGTTGGAAAGCTCTGTTGAAAGTCAAGGAGATTTATTTGGCTGGGCGGAAAGTTAACATTGAGGCTGGTAATGTGGCTAGAGTGTGGGATGATCCCATCAAGGGTCTCCCTCCCTTCCGGGAACAATACCCGCATCTCTTTGAGATCTGTAATGTCCCTGGATGCACGGTGAGCCAGGTGTTGGGGGCTGATGCTAACTCCTTCTTTAGGCGTAGACTGACCCCCGAGCTGCTCGGGCAATGGGAGAGTATTCACAAAACCATTAGTGACTTACCTCTGACTAAGGAAAATGATTGGATCTCTTGGAAGTTGACTCAGAATGGCAAATTTAGCACAAAATCCGTGTACAAGTGGCTTGAGAAACCACTTAGTGGATGCCATTTCAAGTGGATCTGGAGAGCAAAACTGCCGCTTAAAATTAAAATCTTTATGTGGCAACTCTCTCAGGATGCGGTCTTGACCAGGCAAGTGATGAGAAAAAGAAACTGGCCAGGGAACCCTGTGTGTTCCTTTTGCAATGAGGTAGAAACCTCACAACATCTCTTCTTTACATGCCATGCGGCCAAAATTGTGTGGCGATCAATCGGGATGGTGCTTGGCACTGACAAATGCCCTAATAACTTGTTGGAAATATGCCCTAGAGGCAATAATAAATGGTTATTATTATATTTCTTTGTTCATGGTAATTGTCTATTATTCATGCTATAATTGTATTGTCCGGAAATCGTAATACATGTGTGAATACATAGACCACAACCTGTCCCTAGTAAGCCTCTAGTTGACTAGCTCGTTGATCAACAGATAGTCATGGTTTCCTGACTATGGACATTGGATGTCATTGATAACGGGATCACATCATTAGGAGAATGATGTGATGGACAAGACCCAATCCTAAGCATAGCATAAAAGATCGTGTAGTTTCGTTTGCTAGAGCTTTTCCAATGTCAAGTATCTTTTCCTTAGACCATGAGATCGTGCAACTCCCGGATACCGTAGGAGTGCTTTGGGTGTGCCAAACGTCACAACGTAACTGGGTGACTATAAAGGTGCATTACGGGTATCTCCGAAAGTGTCTGTTGGGTTGGCACGGATCGAGACTGGGATTTGTCACTCCGTGTGACGGAGAGGTATCTCTGGGCCCACTCGGTAATGCATCATCATAATGAGCTCAATGTGACTAAGGCGTTAGTCACGGGATCATGCATTGCGGTACGAGTAAAGAGACTTGCCGGTAACGAGATTGAACAAGGTATTGGGATACCGACGATCGAATCTCGGGCAAGTAACATACCGATTGACAAAGGGAATTGCATACGGATTGATTGAATCCTCGACACCGTGGTTCATCCGATGAGATCATCGTGGAACATGTGGGAGCCAACATGGGTATCCAGATCCCGCTGTTGGTTATTGACCGGAGAGGCGTCTCGGTCATGTCTGCATGTCTCCCGAACCCGTAGGGTCTACACACTTAAGGTCCGGTGACGCTAGGGTTGTAGAGATATATGTATGCGGAAACCCGAAAGTTGTTCGGAGTCCCGGATGAGATCCCGGACGTCACGAGAGGTTCCGGAATGGTCCGGAGGTGAAGAATTATATATAGGAAGTCAAGTTTCGGCCACCGGGAAAGTTTCGGGGGTTACCGGTATTGTACCGGGACCACCGGAAGGGTCCCGGGGGTCCACCGGGTGGGGCCACCTATCCCGGAGGGCCCCGTGGGCTGAAAGTGGAAGGGAACCAGCCCTAGTGGGCTGGGGCGCCCCCCTTGGGCCTCCCCCCATGCGCCTAGGGTTGGGAACCCTAGGGGGGGAGCTTCCCCCTTGCCTTGGGGGGCAAGGCACCCCTTCCCCCCCTTGGCCGCCGCCCCCCCTTGAGATCCCATCTCCTGGGCCGGCGCCCCCCCAGGGGGCCTATATAAAGGGGGGGAGGGAGGGCAGCAACAACAGCCTTGGGCGCCTCCCTCCTCCCCTGCAACACCTCTCTCTCTCTCGCAGAAGCTCGGCGAAGCCCTGCCGGAGACCCGCTACATCCACCACCACGCCGTCGTGCTGTTGGATCTCCATCAACCTCTCCTTCCCCCTTGCTGGATCAAGAAGGAGGAGACGTCGCTGCACCGTACGTGTGTTGAACGCGGAGGTGCCGTCCGTTCGGCACTCGGTCATCGGTGATTTGGATCACGGCGAGTACGACTCCGTCATCCACGTTCATTGGAACGCTTCCGCTCGCGATCTACAAGGGTATGTAGATGCACTCCTTTCCCCTCGTTGCTAGTAGACTCCATAGATGCATCTTGGTGAGCGTAGGAAAATTTTAAATTATGCTACGATTCCCAACAGTGGCATCATGAGCCAGGCCTATGCGTAGTTACTATGCACGAGTAGAACACAAAGCAGTTGTGGGCGTTGAGTTTGCCAATTCTTCTTGCCGCTACTAGTCTTTTCTTGTTTCGGCGGCATTGTAGGATGAAGCGGCCCGGACCGACCTTACACGTACGCTTACGTGAGACAGGTTCCACCGACTGACATGCACTAGTTGCATAAGGTGGCTAGCGGGTGTCTGTCTCTCCTACTTTAGTCGGAACGGATTCGATGAAAAGGGTCCTTATGAAGGGTAAATAGAAATTGGCAAATCACGTTGTGGTCATACGTAGGTAAGAAACGTTCTTGCTAGAAACCTACAAACCACGTAAAAACTTGCAACAACAATTAGAGGACGTCTAACTTGTTTTTGCAGCAAGTGCTATGTGATGTGATATGGCCAGAAGATGTGATGAATGATATATGTGATGTATGAGATTGATCATATTCTTGTAATAGGAATCACGACTTGCATGTCGATGAGTATGACAACCGGCAGGAGCCATAGGAGTTGTCTTTATTATTTTGCATGACCTGCGTGTCATTGAATAACGCCATGTAAATTACTTTACTTTGTTGCTAAACGCGTTAGCCATAGAAGTAGAAGTAATCGTTGGCGTGACGACTTCATGAAGACACAATGATGGAGATCATGATGATGGAGATCATGGTGTCATGCCGGTGACGAAGATGATCATGGTGCCCCGAAGATGGAGATCAAAGGAGCATAATGATATTGGCCATATCATGTCACTATTTGATTGCATGTGATGTTTATCATGTTTTTGCATCTTATTTGCTTAGAACGACGGTAGCAAGTAGGATGATCCCTTATAATAATTTCAAGAAAGTGTTCACCCTAACTGTGCACCGTTGCGAAGGTTCGTTGTTTCGAAGCACCACGTGATGATCGGGTGTGATAGATTCTAACGTTCGAATACAACGGGTGTTGACGAGCCTAGCATGTACAGACATGGCCTCGGAACACACGCAATACACTTAGGTTGACTTGACGAGCCTAGCATGTACAGACATGGCCTCGGAACACGGAGGACCGAAAGGTCGAGCATGAGTCGTATAGAAGATACGATCAACATGGAGATGTTCACCGATCTTGACTAGTCCGTCTCACGTGATGATCGGACACGGCCTAGTTAAACTCGGATCATGTTTCACTTAGATGACTAGAGGGATGTCTATCTGAGTGGGAGTTCATTAAATAATTTGATTAGATGAACTCAATTATCATGAACTTAGTCTAAAATCTTTACACTATGTCTTGTAGATCAAATGGCCAACGTTGTCCTCAATTTCAACGCGTTCCTAGAGAAAACCAAGCTGAAAGATGATGGCAGCAACTATACGGACTGGGTCCGGAACCTGAGGCTCATCCTCATAGTAGCCAAGAAAGATTATGTCTTAGAAGCACCGCTAGGTGATGCACCAATCCCACAGAACCAAGACGTTATGAACGCTTGGCAATCACGTGCTGATGATTACTCCCTCGTTCAGTGCGGCATGCTTTACAGCTTAGAACCGGGTCTCCAAAAGCGTTTTGAGAAACATGGAGCATATGAGATGTTCGAGGAGCTGAAACTGGTTTTTCAAGCTCATGCCCGGGTCGAGAGATATGATGTCTCCGACAAGTTCTTCAGCTGTAAAATGGAGGAGAACAGTTCTGTTAGTGAGCACATACTCAGAATGTCTGGGTTGCACAACCGCTTGTCTCAGCTGGGAGTTAATCTCCCGGATGACGCGGTCATTGACAGAATCCTCCAGTCGCTTCCACCAAGCTACAAGAGCTTTGTGATGAACTACAATATGCAGGGGATGGAAAAGACCATTCCCGAGGTATATTCAATGCTGAAATCAGCGGAAGGGGAGATCAGAAAAGAACATCAAGTGTTGATGGTGAATAAAACCACTAAGTTCAAGAAGGGCAAGGGTAAGAAGAACTTCAAGAAGGACGGCAAGGGAGTTGCCGCGCCCGGTAAACCAGTTACTGGGAAGAAGTCAAAGAATGGACCCAAGCCCGAGACTGAGTGCTTTTATTGCAAGGGAAGTGGTCACTGGAAGCGGAACTGCCCCAAATACTTAGCGGACAAGAAGAAGGCCGGCAACACCAAAGGTATATGTGATATACAAGTAATTGATGTGTACCTTACCAGTACTCGTAGTAGCTCCTGGGTATTTGATACCGGTGCGGTTGCTCATATTTGTAACTCAAAACAGGAACTACGGAATAAACGGAGACTGGCGAAGGACGAGGTGACGATGCGCGTCGGGAATGGTTCCAAGGTCGATGTGATCGCCGTCGGCACGCTACCTCTGCATCTACCCACGGGATTAGTTTTAAACCTCAATAATTGTTATTTAGTGCCAGCTTTGAGCATGAACATTGTATCTGGATCTCGTTTAATTCGAGATGGCTACTCATTTAAATCCGAGAATAATGGTTGTTCTATTTATTTGAGAGATATGTTTTATGGTCATGCCCCGCTGGTCAATGGTTTATTTTTGATGAATCTCGAACGTGATGTTACACATGTTCATAGTGTGAATACCAAAAGATGTAAAGTTGATAACGATAGTCCCACATACTTGTGGCACTGCCGCCTTGGTCACATTGGTGTCAAGCGCATGAAGAAGCTCCATGCAGATGGACTTTTGGAGTCTCTTGATTACGAATCATTTGACACGTGCGAACCATGCCTCATGGGTAAGATGACCAAGACTCCGTTCTCCGGAACAATGGAGCGAGCAACCAACTTATTGGAAATCATACATACCGATGTGTGTGGTCCAATGAGTGTTGAGGCTCGCGGAGGATATCGTTATGTTCTCACTCTCACTGATGATTTAAGTAGATATGGGTATGTCTACCTAATGAAACACAAGTCTGAAACCTTTGAAAAGTTCAAGGAATTTCAGAGTGAAGTTGAGAATCAACGTGACAGGAAAATAAAATTCTTACGATCAGATCGTGGTGGAGAATATTTAAGTCACGAGTTTGGTGCACACTTAAGGAAATGTGGAATAGTTTCACAACTCACGCCGCCTGGAACACCTCAGAGAAATGGTGTGTCCGAACGTCGTAATCGCACTCTATTGGATATGGTGCGATCTATGATGTCTCTTACCGATTTACCGCTCTCATTTTGGGGCTATGCTTTAGAGACTGCCGCATTCACTTTAAATAGGGCTCCGTCGAAATCCGTTGAGACGACACCGTATGAATTATGGTTTGGGAAGAAACCTAAGCTGTCGTTTCTAAAAGTTTGGGGATGCGATGCTTATGTCAAGAAACTTCAACCTGAAAAGCTCGAACCCAAATCGGAAAAATGCGTCTTCATAGGATACCCTAAGGAAACTATTGGGTATACCTTCTACCTCAGATCCGAAGGCAAGATCTTCGTTGCCAAGAACGGGTCCTTTCTAGAGAAGGAGTTTCTCTCGAAAGAATTGAGTGGGAGGAAAGTGGAACTTGATGAGGTGATAGTCACCCCTTCCGAACCGGAAAGTAGCGCAGCGCGGGAAAATGTTCCTGTGGTGCCTACACCGACTGGGGAGGAAGTTAATGATGATGATCATGAAGCTTCGGATCAAGTTACTGAACTTCGTAGGTCCACAAGGACACGTTCCGCACCAGAGTGGTACGGCAACCCTGTCCTGGAAATCATGTTGTTAGACAACGGTGAACCTTCGAACTATGAAGAAGCGATGGCGGGCCCGGATTCCGACAAATGGCTAGAAGCCATGAAATCCGAGATAGAATCCATGTATGAAAACAAAGTATGGACTTTGACTGACTTGCCCGATGAGCGGCGAGCCATAGAAAACAAATGGATCTTTAAGAAGAAGACGGACGCGGATGGTAATGTGACCATCTACAAAGCTCGACTTGTCGCTAAGGGTTATCGACAAGTTCAAGGGGTTGACTACGATGAGACTTTCTCACCCGTAGCGAAGCTGAAGTCCGTCCGAATCATGTTAGCAATTGCCGCATACTATGATTATGAGATATGGCAGATGGACGTCAAAACGGCATTCCTTAACGGCTTCCTTAAGGAAGAGTTGTATATGATGCAGCCGGAAGGTTTTGTCGATCCTAAGAATGCTAACAAAGTATGCAAGCTCCAGCGCTCAATCTATGGGCTGGTGCAAGCATCTCGGAGTTGGAACATTCGCTTTGATGAGATGATCAAAGCGTTTGGGTTTACACAGACTTATGGAGAAGCCTGTGTTTACAAGAAAGTGAGTGGGAGCTCTGTAGCATTTCTCATATTATATGTGGATGACATACTATTGATGGGAAATGATATAGAATTCTTGGAAAGTATAAAGGCCTATTTGAATAAGTGTTTTTCAATGAAGGACCTTGGAGAAGCTGCTTATATATTAGGCATCAAGATCTATAGAGATAGATCAAGACGCCTCATTGGTCTTTCACAGAGTACATACCTTGACAAGATATTGAAGAAGTTCAGTATGGATCAGTCCAAGAAGGGGTTCTTGCCTGTATTGCAAGGTGTGCAATTGAGCACGGCTCAATGCCCGACCACGGCAGAAGATATAGAAGAGATGAGTGTCATCCCCTATGCCTCGGCCATAGGGTCTATTATGTATGCCATGCTGTGTACCAGACCTGATGTAAACCTTGCCGTAAGTTTGGTAGGAAGGTACCAAAGTAATCCCGGCAAGGAACACTGGACAGCGGTCAAGAATATCCTGAAGTACCTGAAGAGGACTAAGGATATGTTTCTCGTTTATGGAGGTGACGAAGAGCTCGTCGTAAAGGGTTACGTCGACGCTAGCTTCGACACAGATCTGGATGACTCGAAGTCACAAACCGGATACGTGTATATTTTGAATGGAGGAGCAGTAAGCTGGTGCAGTTGCAAGCAAAGCGTCGTGGCGGGATCTACATGTGAAGCGGAGTACATGGCAGCCTCGGAGGCAGCACAGGAAGCAGTCTGGATGAAGGAGTTCATTACCGACCTAGGGGTGATTCCCAATGCGTCGGGCCCGATGACTCTCTTCTGTGACAACACTGGAGCTATTGCCCTTGCGAAGGAGCCCAGGTTTCACAGGAAGACCAGGCATATCAAGCGTCGCTTCAACTCCATTCGTGAAAGTGTTCAAAATGGAGACATAGATATTTGTAAAGTACATACGGACCTGAATGTAGCAGATCCGTTGACTAAACCTCTCCCTAGGGCAAAACATGATCAACACCAGGACGCAATGGGTGTTCGATTCATCACAATGTAACTAGATTATTGACTCTAGTGCAAGTGGGAGACTGTTGGAAATATGCCCTAGAGGCAATAATAAATGGTTATTATTATATTTCTTTGTTCATGGTAATTGTCTATTATTCATGCTATAATTGTATTGTCCGGAAATCGTAATACATGTGTGAATACATAGACCACAACGTGTCCCTAGTAAGCCTCTAGTTGACTAGCTCGTTGATCAACAGATAGTCATGGTTTCCTGACTATGGACATTGGATGTCATTGATAACGGGATCACATCATTAGGAGAATGATGTGATGGACAAGACCCAATCCTAAGCATAGCATAAAAGATCGTGTAGTTTCGTTTGCTAGAGCTTTTCCAATGTCAAGTATCTTTTCCTTAGACCATGAGATCGTGCAACTCCCGGATACCGTAGGAGTGCTTTGGGTGTGCCAAACGTCACAACGTAACTGGGTGACTATAAAGGTGCATTACGGGTATCTCCGAAAGTGTCTGTTGGGTTGGCACGGATCGAGACTGGGATTTGTCACTCCGTGTGACGGAGAGGTATCTCTGGGCCCACTCGGTAATGCATCATCATAATGAGCTCAATGTGACTAAGGCGTTAGTCACGGGATCATGCATTGCGGTACGAGTAAAGAGACTTGCCGGTAACGAGATTGAACAAGGTATTGGGATACCGACGATCGAATCTCGGGCAAGTAACATACCGATTGACAAAGGGAATTGCATACGGATTGATTGAATCCTCGACACCGTGGTTCATCCGATGAGATCATCGTGGAACATGTGGGAGCCAACATGGGTATCCAGATCCCGCTGTTGGTTATTGACCGGAGAGGCGTCTCGGTCATGTCTGCATGTGTCCCGAACCCGTAGGGTCTACACACTTAAGGTCCGGTGACGCTAGGGTTGTAGAGATATATGTATGCGGAAACCCGAAAGTTGTTCGGAGTCCTGGATGAGATCCCGGACGTCACGAGAGGTTCCGGAATGGTCCGGAGGTGAAGAATTATGTATAGGAAGTCAAGTTTCGGCCACCGGGAGAGTTTCGGGGGTTACCGGTATTGTACCGGGACCACCGGAAGGGTCCCGGGGGTCCACCCGGTGGGGCCACCTGTCCTGGAGGGCCCCGTGGGCTGAAAGTGGAAGGGAACCATCCCCTAGTGGGCTGGGGCGCCCCCTTGGGCCTCCCCCCATACGCCTAGGGTTGGAAACCCTAGGGGGGGCTTCCCCCTTGCCTTGGGGGGCAAGGCACCCCTTCCCCCCACTTGGCCGCCGCCCCCCCTTGAGATCCCATCTCTTGGGGCTGGCGCCCCCCCAAGGGCCTATATAAAGGGGGGGAGGGAGGGCAGCACACAACAGCCTTGGGCGCCTCCCTCCTCCCCTGCAACACCTCTCTCTCTCTCGCAGAAGCTTGGCGAAGCCCTGCCGGAGACCCGCTACATCCACCACCACGCCGTCGTGCTGTTGGATCTCCATCAACCTCTCCTTCCCCCTTGCTGGATCAAGAAGGAGGAGACGTCGCTGCACCGTACGTGTGTTGAACGCGGAGGTGCCGTCCGTTCGGCACTCGGTCATCGGTGATTTGGATCACGGCGAGTACGACTCCGTCATCCACGTTCATTGGAACGCTTCCGCTCGCGATCTACAAGGGTATGTAGATGCACTCCTTTCCCCTCGTTGCTAGTAGACTCCATAGATGCATCTTGGTGAGCGTAGGAAAATTTTAAATTATGCTACGATCCCCAACATAACTATTGGCAGTTCTTTACTTGGTGCCATATTTTCCTCCCTGGTGGTGGGAAGTTCTACACTATTGGACTAGCGGCTGCATACTGCGCGATTTGGCTTGCTCGAAACAGGGCTACTTTTGAAAAGAAATTGATTAAAACCCCCTTTGAAATTGTATTTTCCATATGCTCTTTTCTCTTGTATTGGACAGGACTGCAGCAGGGAGGCGACATCGACAAGCTGCGCTCAGGTGCCAAGATGATCAGGGCGAGCACGATGCATCTGATGAGGGTGTGCAATGATGCAAGTCGTCCGATCGGAGGAACATGATGGACGCGACCCTTGGTGCTTTTGATGCAAGAAGACCGGTGTCCCCTGTGTAGATTTTGCTCTGTTCTACTGGTTGCGAAGCTAGAGTTGTCTCCTGTCCGTGTGTTGATGTCTGTATTAGTAAAGATAGACCAGTACAATGGATAGACAACTGGATGTAGAATGATTGGTAAAGATAATAATACATTAAAAACATACTAATCTTCTTCTTCCTCCGGTTGTACATCGTCCACCGGAGATTGAAAATTGCACTGACCCAACAACAAAGGAAAGTGACACCTACAAACGCCCTCATCAAACCAGGCTTTGAAAACTGCAATAGCCACTCGGCCCTTGAGATGAGATTTATAAATCGCTAAAGCAACATCGGCCGGAGCATTACCCATGCAGAACATGCTTAAAATCAATCACTACCAGTCCAGAGGGATGGAGAAACCGGGCCAAGCTACAGAACAACACAAAAGAAGATGTTGAAGTCACCACACCAGCACCCAGCCAAAAAATCTTCTTGAAAGACACAGGAACTGCCAAGATTTGAAGGGAAACAACATATCTGGGGACACAAACTCTCACAAGCCCTTCGTTGGCGTCGGATCGACGTCGTCAACGTAGGGAGAGATCGAACGTCGTCGCCGGTTCGGATGGCGCCAGATAGGCCATCATCGCCCCACCTCATCGATCTCGCCGGAGAAGCAAAACCCTAAGAAAAATTAAATGAAACGGACGAGTCCACACTCCTTTTACGTCAACGAGGCCACCAGACGGGGAAGAGGAGGACCGAGGTGGCGGCGGCTAGTACAAGATTAATTTTTAGCATAGTATGAATTATTATGTTTTCTTAGAGCAACATGAATTATTATGTTTTCTTTAGAGCTACAGGAATTATTATGTTTTTAAGGCAATACAAATATTATTACGTGACAGTGTAGGCCCCATTTTTTCAAAAACTAGTAATAATGTACGTGCAATGTACAGGTAAGATATATCTGTTGCACGTTGGTATTTGATAAGATATCAATTACTTTTTTCACGTGAATGGTAGGATATTAATTACATGACAGATTTCATGGGATAACGTTCAGTCAAAACGTGTTTATAACCAATGGTAGTGATGGGTAATTAAAGCGTAAAACGTGTTTGGTACTCAACATTGGAGCGATTTGAACTGCTAGATAACATGATTTGACAGTCGAGATGGTTTGGATCTGCCCTTTTGGGTCTTTTTATATTGGTATAGATTTAATTCGATGCCTGGACTCATCTACACCCGGTGAACAATAAATGTTCTTGAAATGTGTGATGTTCTACACCCGAAAAAGAAAAAAAAACTGATTTTTTTTTTGTGTGCAAGATGCTTAAATGTGTGATGTTTTTAATAAATATTCAGATTGTTTGGACGTTCGAGGAGTTCATAGAAAAATGACAAATTTCGGGTGTTCTTTGCCGTGAGTCACACCCAAACATTGTCTTTTTTGCGTGAGCTCCTCGAATGTGCAAACAACCCAAAAATTTGCACCCGATTTTGTTGTTTTGCCATGAGCTCCTCGAATGTCTAAACAACCCGAAATTTTTCAAAAACATTACCCATTTGAGCATCTTGCAACACAAAACAATTCAGATTTTTTTGAATTTTCTCACTATTTTTTTATTTTTACTGTTCACACCAGGTGTATATGAGCCGAGGTGAAGAATATCGGTTTCTCTTTTTTTCCCTGCTTTTTGCGCATGTTACACAACTCGGCCCAGTAGCGGCACATATTGCTAACCCATCTCTCCATCCAAGCACCACATTTCCTTAAAAAGGTAGAGCGCCACAAGTTTTCAAGTATAGCCTACAAAAAAGTAACGCGCATATAAAATACATATTCGATTTGTTTTCAATTGTACTGTAAATTTATAAAGCCGTATTTAAGTTTGTTTTGGATCCCGAACCTTGTAATCCGTCGCCCGGCGTAGATCTATAAATTTCTCCATCTTTGTCTCCGCTCAACTCTCTTCTTTCTCCATCTTTTCACGTACTCCCTCTATCTCAGTTTACAAGTCTTGTACGTGTACCTAGGTCGTTAATTTGACCAACTTAATACATACATTACAAAGAATATATAAATAGAAACTTTAGATATTCTATTTTTAATGATATAATTTTTATGTTAAATGGTTTATTTTATATAAATTAAATTGATGACCTAGATACACGTACAAGACTTGTAAACTGAGATGAAGGGAGTACGATTTTCTCAAAAGGAAAAAAATGTTTACACGTATGAAGATGCCGGTGACGCGGGTCATCCGAGGACTTACCTTTTGCTAAAAAAAATCAGAGTAGTACTTACCAATTACGGTAAGAAAAATACCTATTCGACTTGTTTAAGGTATAAAATACATATTCGACTTGTTTCCGGTATAAAAAAACGCGTATTCGACTTGTTTTCGATACTACTACCAGTATAAAGCCGTACCCCTCTAACCCGTCGCCCAGATCGATAATTTGATTTCTCCGTCTTTGCCTCGGCTCAACTCTCCCCTTCCTCCCGCGCTCTCGCTGCTCCAAGCCAGATTTAGGTTTTCGATTGATTTCCACAGCCGCCGCTGTGTCGTCCGTCGAGATCCCGCTGCAGGGCGCGAACGCCATGCTCGTCATGAACGGCTCTTTCACCTTCGTGGATCCCGTCCAGCCGGCGCAGATGCGCGACCCCGGCGGGAAGAAGAGAGATCGCTGCGGGGATCTCCTTCTCGCCGACGACTCCGATGCTGCAGGTTGGTCGTCGGCGATCCTGGACCGCAGCCTCGCCCTCCGCCGTCGGCGAGGCCCATCTCCCCCTTCCTTCCACCGCGGCTGCCTC
Organism: Triticum aestivum; assembly: GCF_018294505.1. Lineage (NCBI taxonomy): Eukaryota > Viridiplantae > Streptophyta > Magnoliopsida > Poales > Poaceae > Triticum > Triticum aestivum. The sequence goes on from NC_057805.1 coordinate 47,865,572, forward strand.
GTCGTGACGGAGGCGCAGAACAGCCGTGACCAGGAGACGACTCCGGCAGTTGTGGCAGAAGAAATCCTGGATCGGCAAGGGAGTGAAAAGGAGCCGACTGTCGAGGAGCTGGTCTACTGGACAGTCATCTAGTCGTATATCAACCAAATCCCCGTGGTCTTCCAGTCCCGCTGGCCCAAATCACGTGAAGAAGGTTCGATCTTTTCCCCTCTCTTTGTGTTTAATTGCAGAGTTTATTTCAGGTTATATGAATAACTTGCTTTCACTTGCTTTTCTGTCAACAATATCGGAGCACGTACAACCGAATTAAACTCACTGATGGCCTTCATGTTGCTGAGTGTTGAGGAGGCAACCAGAAGTTCGGATTACAAGTCAAAAACATTTAGCAGGATAAGCTGGAAGGCAAAGGCAGGGAAGAGGAGTCGTTGATTGGTGGGGATGGCGAGGAGTTCTTCTACATAGTTGTCATCTAGTCGAATCTTCCCAAGCTTTGTAGCAAGAGTTCCTCCTCTGGTTGTCTTTCGATGTGTTTATGCCAATTGATGGGCCCTGTTACATAGTCCTGTTCATGTGTTCAAGTCGATAAGTTAGATGTAATCGGGTTCTTTGATAAATAAATTGATCTACTTAAGCTGAGTTGTGATGTGCCCTCGCATCGGGCTACTTTTTTTTCGAGAAAACGCAAGAGACTTTGCGTTTCATTTCATTGAACAGGAAGACATCAGGGGTACAACCTCCAGAAAGGAGGGACACACACACACACACACATACACGATCGTCCTCACCAAGCGACTACAACTAGGTGAGGAGGTGCCCTCAACTACAGACACGCAATGACATTAGGCCTCGCCCAGCAGGGCAGCGTCCCTGCCATTGCCAGACAGCTCCAGGGACGATTGCAGCTCCAGGACTGCCCAGGCCAACGTACCTCTCACCCATGTGCCTAGAGAGTCGGCGGGTGAAGGGGAGGGCTCAACAGGAACTGGTGTAGCAACCGTTGGAGAAGCACGGGCGCTGGCATACATTGCGATCCGCTCCCTGTGTAGTAGTCTACGCCAGAGCGATGCATCACCAGCCTCCATCTGCCGCATCAAACTCCACTCGCATCGGGCTACTGTTTTGTGACCTCTGCAGCACTGGCATTGCCTCCACCGTCTCTGTTATGTTTCACTTTATTCTGGCCTATATGATTATCTCAATTTTTTAGATAAACCCATTGACTTATTAGATTTATATATTAATGTCAATTGGTAGATCATGATTATATAATGTTTATCTTTTGTATTTGCAGATTTAGAGTTTTCTAAGCATTAGTTGTTTGAGACCTGCAATTTTCTGATTGTTGCGATTAAGATTCCTCTAGTGACAGGGTTGGTGGGATTTATGGACTGGGTAATGCTCATTTAATATTGTGATCAATTTTCAACTGATTGATGCATGAGGTGCCATTAAGGTCGATCTACTCTATTGTGAACTGGCATTATTTGATGTTTATTTAGTTTGTAGTAATGATTTAATTGAAACTTATCCAAGCACTAGGTTGTATGTAGCCATGTATTTTACATGATGTTGTGTGTTGACAAGGACATTTCTCTATTTTCTCATGTGTAAGTGATCAGCAGGGTGTCCTATTAGTTCCTGGTAAGCAAATGTAATTGTTTTAGTCCACCCATCTTGACCAAGCAAATGTTTCATTCTTCTGTAGTAGTAGTAGTAGTTAAAGTTTTTTTTTGTAGTTTAAAGTTTATGCACAGTCAAATTTGTGAACTAATAATTGCAGTACATATAGGTGTATGCAAAAGTAATAAATTCAGATTGAAAAAGCAGAGGAATGGCTTGATCTTTCATACCTTTTTTGATGTATGAATTATGATACCTAATTTTCACTAACAAAATTGGAATAAACCTCCCCGAATTCTTTGAGAAGTTTCAGAATTCAGAATATCCTTCATAAGTTGTCCAACATTTTCCTTCTTGAACATGTCTTAAGTCATGATTTGCGCTGTTATATTCATATGACTTCAGAATTACGAGCTTCATATTTCTATGATCCCTAATTTCTCTCCTATTTTTCTTCATTTTGCCCCCGTACAGGATTTGAGCTGCTTTTAATTATTTTAGTTCATTTCTTGATATGTTATTTTGATGCAACATAGGATGGTACAACTACCCACCAATAGGTACGAAATTCGTCGCTGCATGCAAAAAGATAATTGTATCTATAGTTCTGTCTTAAATGTTTAGGTGACCTTATATGTGAAGTGTAAGTGTTTTGCCATATTAAGCAGTGCCTACATAATATAATTCTTCCTACCATGTAGATTTATAAACTATTACAGGCAACTTCCAAGTTCTATTTTTCTGAATTGTATTTTCTTAATCAAAGTATATAGTGGGTTGCGGGTGGTGCAATAATTTACATGCATAGCCGTTTGCTGGTTGCACCATAAGGCTAGATTAGTGCAAGAGCTTTATTGCCTCTATGAGTAAATTTGTCTGAATTAATCTCTAGTTCTTCCATTTTGTATTACTTTTATATCGAATTGCTCTGGTGAACCTGACAGGCAACATGGAGAGCTTAATGACTCAAGTATGATGATATTACTTCAAGGTATGTGGCCCTTTTGCCATATTTGGCATACCATATAGTTCATCTGGTTGTGCCAAATCTGAATTATTAGCAATACCTTCAGAAATAAAAAAGAAAAAAGGATTAAAATCTTCTACTCTTTCCTATAGATGGTGCTATATGAGGACCCAACATTTGAGGCGATTCTCATCCTCAAACTGTATATAATCTCTTGATCATATAACACTGTTTTAAGGACATTTCAGTTTTACGGTACTGAACATTTCAAGGTGATTTTGAAACTCCTTTTGTGCGGGTCCAATCTACTCGTTAATTCCTCGGTGATCACACTTATAAAAATCATGGACAAAAAAATATTTGAGTTATATGTGGAAAACCTGAATTGGAAATATCAGCTTATATTTGTAAGTATGTAATAGTCTTTCCTTATTTACCAAAGGGAAGAAACAGAATTATATTCATAGAGCTAAGTAGTTTCTGTTAGACACATATTTAGTGCATGTCAGCTTCTCTAGTTGTTCTACACGGCTTGATGAGTAATATTATCCATATAAGTAATGTTTTACCCAAAGTTATTGATTTTTTCATATTTGTACTGAGATATATGATTCAAATATTAAATTATTATGTAAGCTCGAGATTTCAATACACACATGACTTATTTTAAATCATGTTTTATTCAGCATTTGTTCTATCCTCGTTGCAGTAGGTGTTCATATTTTGCATATTCTCCTATCCGTGTGTCACAATACAACAGTATATGTAACTTCTTTTTCTTGTTTCTTTGTTAACACTGGAGACTTTACAACCATATAATCATAGTGACAGCAGTGGCCGCACCACCTTTGCCAACGTGCAGAACTGACGCGGCGATGGGGCTGTACAAAAAATAACCGGACAAGATACAAAGCGGACGCGGAAGAGAAAGGCAGGGAAGAGGCACCGGTCGATGCCGACGGTAAATAATTCTTCTCTACCATACCGTATTATGTTGAGTCAGAAGCCCTGTTCTACAGTTCTTGTGGAAACAAACAGTTAGACAGTTCCTTTTTAAAGCAGAGTGATTATGGAATGACTGAATGTGGATTCCAACAGACCATCACTTCATCCTTCAGACCTTCAAAGTTGCTGTAGCTATCTCTCTACAGAACCAATCCATCGAATCAAACTACATATGGTTTCATGAACAATTATTTATTCATGTTTGATAGAAACACAGGGGAAGTTTGCGATAATGTGCATAGAAAACAATATTGCATTGATTCAATAACCCAACCTAAAATTAGATAACTCTCTGAATACCAGAAGGCCTCTTCAATAATTCCGCAACATAAACATAGGTTTCTCCCTTAGTTTGGAAAGTAGCCACACCACCAGAGTTTACAGATTACAGAACTACCAAAAGCACACACAAAATACCAGCAGAATAGCCACCAGAGATTCACTCTCATGAGCTGGAAAGTTAAAACTAACGCTTCTCATTGTGACGAATGATGTCGACCATCATCGTAAGCTTCCTCTGGTCCGTCATCAGCTGGAACAGACATATGTCTTTGAGTTTCAGATGGTTGTCATGGGCAAACTCGCGCCAACCTCCCCTGAGCATCTTCGCGTCACCAATCCTCGGGTTCACCTTGACTTCCCATGTCTTGCTCTTCTCTGCCCTGAGGCGTGTCACAGTCTGCGCTCCAGCTGGTAGATACTCAGCAGCATACTTCCTGCAAATAGTCTGTTACACAATGTTGCATTAAAACAACATGTTAGCTGAAATCTTACCAGGTTTAAGAATACAATGAATAATAACACATCCCATTGGCAGCTGAAATGTGTAAAGAATAGATCTCGATTGACTTACTACGGCATACAGGCTGTTGTCACCAACACTGCTCTTGTTCATTACTGACGCATAAATGGGAACATCGGACTGAAGGGAGCGAGCTCTCTTGTCGACATACATCTCCTGCTCCCTGGTCAGACATGCAGTGGATGATATTATGTAGGGACGTTTCCGAGGCCCTCTGGATTTATTAGACTCTACAGGCCCCTGACGTGCTTCGTGACCATGGTTGTGAACCAAAGAAGGCTCATTTCCTCCTGGAAACATTTCTAAAACGAATCAGAAAGGAGAGAACTGGAAGTGCACCAATTTGTTTCAGCCTACCGAGGGCATCTTGATGTACCATCACCTGGTTCCTTCCTAACACTGGTTGTCGAAGTTGCCTTTGCCCTAGTTCTACCATCAGTTGTGCGTGCTCTTTTAGGGGTAGCTGAATCAACCCTTGTTTTGCCATGAGTTGAGCTTCCTCGTTTAGGACCAGTTCCGCTTGCACAGGCCTTCGATACCATCAAATGGGAGTACTTGCTCGATCTACTCCAACGGCGAGGGTTCCCAAGCAAATTTAGGAACTGGATTGCGGCCCTCCTTACCTCATCGTCCTCGAGGATCATTCTCAACGGTATTGCTGGCAACCCAATCAAGCATGGCCAGGGCCTCTGGCAAGGGGACCCCATATCCCCATTTCTCTTCGTCATCGCCATTGACCCGCTACAAAAAATTCTTGAGCTGGCTACGAGAAAGGGGCTCCTACATAAAATCAGGGGAAGGGGACCTATGATGGGGACATCTCTCTACACGGACGACGCGGCAGTCTTCTTGGCTCCAATCAAAAGGGATGTGGACAACCTTGCAAACATTTTGCGGGGCTTCGGGGAGGTCACGGGCCTTTGCACCAACTTTCACAAGAGTTCGTTTGTGCCCATCGGCTGCAACCATCTCGACTTGGGTATTTTAACCCAAGGTTTGCCGGCAACAAGGACGTCCTTCCCTTTGCGCTACCTGGGACTCCCCCTATCCGTTTGGAAGCTAAAGTTGGTGGATCTTCAATTCCTGGTGGATAAGGTTGCAAGCAAGCTAACAACTTATGAGGGACAAAATATCACAACCATTGGATGAACGACTCTTGTCAAGTCTGTAATCACCTCCCAACTCGTCTACCCCGCCAATCCATTGGTCATCCTGCAAACCATCCTTCACAGTGTAAACAAGCTTGAGAGAGCTTTTCTTTGGTCCGGTGCGGACAAGACGACAGGGGCAAAATGCAAGGTAAATTGGGAGATTGTCTGCCGGCCTCTCGAGTATGGGGGACTCGGGGTGCTCAACACCGACAAGTTCACGCGTGCTCTCCGGTTGCGCTGGCCGTGGTATGAATGGAAGGAGCCCACCAAAACGTGGGTGGGATTGGGAAACCTGTGTGACGTGGAGGACCTCAATTTATTCTATGCATCCACCACTATCACAGTCAGTAATGGTGCGAAGACCCCTTTCTGGGACTCGCCTTGGCTCCTTGGGCGCATGCCAAAGGACATTGCCCCGCTCATTCACGAGGCTTCCACGAGAAATAATTGGAAGGTGCGGGAGGCCCTCAAGCATAACGCATGGATTCTCAAGATCAAGCCACCAAACAACGTCTCCGCCGAGCACATCTCGCAGTTTTTCACTCTTTGGATGCTCTTGCATGAGGTCGAACTTGATGAACTCACCGAGGACGACATCCTATGGAAGCACACGGCTAGTGGGCACTATTCGGCGGCATCCGCATACAAGGCACAGTTCTTAGGGATGATTCTCTCACCCATGGATAAAATGATTTGGAAGGCTCGGGCTCCTCAAAAAGTCAAGTTCTTTGCTTGGTTAGCTCTTCAAGATAGAATTTGGACTGCCGATAGATTGGCAAAGCGTGGATGGCCAAATTGTGACATGTGCCCTCTTTGCAAGAGGGTGCAAGAAAGCGGGACTCACCTCCTCTACAAGTGCCGCTACATGAGAAGGCTATGGTCTTTGGTCATTGACAAATACCACATTCTTGGGCTCGACATAAACACTTGGCCCTTGTTCGACACGTTTGAGGCTTGGTGGGCAAGTACTTGCGACAGCGCCACCTCATTCAGATAAGCCAAGGCATTCCTCACCATGCTTGTCTCATGGACTATTTGGAACGAGCGAAACGCGAGAGTGTTCAAGCAGAAGAGCGCGCCACCGACTGCATTGCTTGCCTCCATCACGACTGAGGCTAGCCTCTGGATCATCGCCGGTGAAAAAAAAACTAGGGTCAATAATATTGCGAGAGTAATTCCCATGCCGTGTAATCGGGTTGCTTGTAACAAACTTTATTCTCTCTTATTTAGTGGATGAGGCAAAGCTTTTGCCTCCGTTTAAAAAAAAAGTTCCGCTTGCACCGGAATGCAGCATTGATTTGCGAAGTAGACGTACTCTAAGTGATGAGAATGTTCTCCGAGTGCCCTTCTTCATTCTTTCAAAGATGCAGATATCTCCCAGACTCCTACCTGTACTCGAGTGTCGCATGTTACACAACTTTTTTTATTTTTACTGTTCACACCCAGGTGTATATGAGCTGAGGTGAAGAATACCGGTTTTTTTTTCTTTTTTCCTGCTTTTTGCGCATGTTACACAACTCGGCCTAGTAGCGGCACATATTGCTAGCCCATCTCTCCATCCTTCTCTAAAAAAAAGCCCATCTCTCCATCCGAACGCCACATTCCCTAAAAAAAAATAGAGCGCCACAAGTTTTCACATATAGCCTACAAAAAAGTAACACACATGTAAACTACATATTCGATTTGTTTTCGGTCGTACTGCATAATTTATAAAGCCGTGCTTAAGTTTGTTTTGAATTCCGAACCTTGTAATCCGTCGCCCGGCGCAGATCTATAACTTCCACCATCTTTGTCTCCGCTCAGCTCTCTCCTTCCTCCATTTGTCACATACGATTTTCTCAACAACAAAAAAAAGTTTACACGTACGAAGATGCTGGTGACGCGCGTCATCTGAGGACTTACCTTTTTTCTCAAAAAAACGACAAATTCGAGCAATTACCAATTACCTACGGTAAAACAAACGTATTCGACTCGTTTTCGGTATAAAATACGTATTCGACTCGTTTTCAGTATAAAATACGTATTCCGCTTTCGGTTCTACGTACTAGTATAAAGCCGTACCCTAACCCGTCGCCCAGATCGATAATTTGATTTCTCCGTCTTTGCCTCGGCTCAATTCTCTCCTTCCTCCCGCGCTCTCGCTGCTCCAAGCCAGATCTAGGTTTTCGATCGATTTCGACAGCCGTCGCTATGTCGTCCGTCGAGATCCCGCTGCGGGGCGCGAGCGCCATGCTCGTCATGAACGGGTCTTTCACCTTCGTGGATCCCGTCCAGCCGGCGCAGATGCGCGGCCCCGGCGGGAAGAAGAGAGATCGCTGCGGGGATCTCCTTCTCGCCGACGACTCCGAGGCTGCAGGTTGGTCGTCGGCGATCCTGGACCGCAGCCTCGCCCTCCGCCGTCGGCGAGGCCCATCCCCCTCTTCCTTCCACCGCGGCTGCCTCGTCGTGACTGAGGCGCAGAACAGCCGTGACCAGGAGACAGCTCCGGCAGTTGTGGCAGAAGAAATCCTGGATCGGCAAGGGAGTGAAAAGGAGCCGACTGTCGAGGAGCTGGTCTACTGGACAGTCATCTAGTCGTATCAACCAAACCCCCCTGGTCGTGCTGACCAAATCGCCTGAAGAAGGTTCAATCTTTTACCCTGTCCTTGTGTTTATTACAGAGTCTTTTTGAGGCCATATGAATGACTTGCTTTCTTTTGTTTTCCTGTCAATGTCGGAGCACATACAACCGAATTAAACTCACTGATGGCCTTCATGTTGCTGAGTGTTGAGGAGGCAACCAGAAGTAATCGGATTACAAGTCCGAAACATCTAGCAGGATAAGCTGGAAGGCAAAGGCTGGGAAGAGGAGTCGCTGATTGGTGGGGATGGCGAGGAGTTCTTCTACTTAGTTGTCATCTAGTCGGAGTTCTTCTACTTAGTTGTCATCTAGTCGAATCTTTCCTACTTTTGTAGCAAGAGTTCCTCCTATGGTTGTCTATCGATGTGTTTATACCAATTGATGGGCTCTGTTAGGCTGTTACAGAGTCCGGTTCATGTGTTCAAGTCGACAAGTTAGGATGTAATCCGCTTGTTTGATAAATAAATTGATCTACTTAAGCTGAGTTGTGATGTGCACTCACATCAGGCTACTGTTTTGTGTCCTCTGCAGCGCTGGCATTGCCTCCACCGTCTCTGTCATCTTTCACTTTATTCCTCCTTCCTATTCCTCATTAACTGTTTCACCCCGAGTAACTGCCCTTCATACCTCTGCAGCGGCTGTAGCCGCGAGGGATGGGATGCAGTGCCTATGTGCTTCTTGGCTAGTGATTCTGGCATATATGATTATCTCAATTTTTTAGATAAACCCACTGCCTTATTAGATTTATATTAATGTCAATTGGTAGGTCATGGTTATATAATGTTTATTTTCTGTATTTTCAGATTTAGAATTTTCAAAGCATTAGTTGTTTGAGACCTGCAATTTTCTGATGGTTGCAATTAAGATTTCTCTAGTGACAGGCTTGGTGGGATTTATGAAGTGATCAATTTTTAACTGATTGCTGCGTGAGGTGCCATTAAGGTTCGATCTACTCTATTGTGAACTGTGATGATTTGATGTTTATTCAGTTTGTATGATTTAATTGAAACTTATCCAAGCACTAGGCTGCATGTAACCATGTGTTTTATATGATGTTGTGTGTTGACAAGGACACCTCTCTATTTTCTCATGTGTGAGTGATCTGCAGGGTGTCCTATTAGTTCCTGGTAAGCAAACTGACTAAGCAAACGTTTCATTTTTCTGTTGAGTTGTAGTAAAAGTTTTTGTTGTGCACTTGTGCTTCAAAGTTTATGCACTGTCAAATTTACGAAATAATAATTGCAGTACATATAGGTGTATGCAAAAGTTCTAATTTCAGATTGAAAAAGCAGTGGAATGGCTTTTGCATACCTTTTCTGATGTATGATACCTAATTTTCATTTACAAAATTGGAATAAACCTCCCCAAATTATTAGAGAGGTTTCAGAATTCAGAATATCCTTCATAAGTTGTCCAACATTTTCCTTCTTTTACATGTCTGAAGTCATGATTTGCGCTGTTATATTCATATATGACTTCAGAATTATGAGCTTCAGATTTCTATGATCCCTGATTTCTCTCCTATTTTCTCTTCATTTTGTCCCCGTATAGGATTTGGGCTGCTTTTAGTTATTTAGTTCATTTCTTGATATGTTCTTTGATTCAACATAAGGTTGATGGTGCAACTATCCACCAATAGCTACGAAATTCGTCGCCGCATGCAAACAGATTTATAAACTAAGTGTCTTGCATTATATTTGAAGTTATAAGTGTCTTGCCGTATTGAGCAGTGGCTGCATAGTATAATATCTTCCTACTATGTAGATTTATAAACTATCACATGCAACTTCCAAGTTCTGTTGTTCTGAATTATTTTCTTAACCAAAGTATAAAGTGGGTTGCGGGTTGTGCAATAACTTACATTGCCCAGCCGTTTGCTGCTTGCACCATAAGGTTAGATTAGTGCAAGAGCATTATTGCCCCTGTGAGTAAATTTGTCTTGAACTAATCTCTAGTTCTTTCATTTTGTATTACTTTTATATCGAATTGCTCTGGTGAACCTGGTGGGCAATATGGGGAGCTTAATGACTCAAATTTGATGATATCACTTGAAGGTATGTGACCCTTTTTCCATATTTGGCATACCATATAGTTCATCTGGTTTTGCCAAATCTGAATTTAGCAATACCTTTAGAGATAAAAAAGAAAAAGGGATTAAGATCTTCTAGTCTTTCCTATAGATGCTGCATTATATGAGGACCAACATTTGAGGCGATTTTCATCCTCAAACTATATATATGCTCTTGATCATATAACACTGTTTTAAGAACATTTCAGTTTTGCGGTACTGAACATTTCAAGGTGATTTTGAAACTCCTTTCTGCGGATCCAATCTACTATGCTAATTCACATGTTTGAATTATATGTGGAAAAACATGAATTGGAAATATTAGCTCATATTTGGAAGTATGTAATAGCCTTTCCTTGTTTACCCAAAGGGAAGAAACATAATTATATTCATAGAGCTAAGTAGTTTCTGTTAGACACATATTTAGTGTAATATCCATGTAATTAATGTTTTACCCCAAGTTATTGATATTTTTCATATTTGTTCTGATCTATCAGATTCAAACATTAAATTAGCATTTAAAATCGATATTTTAATACACACATGACTTATTTTCTGAACAAGAATTTTCTAAAACATGGAAATATCAAACATTGAGAGATAGTCTGAATAAAATAAAATGAAACTTGAAAATTTTCAAACCACTCAATTGTGATTTTTTTTAAACTTGAAAAATGTTCAAACCACTCAATGGTGAAAAAAAAAGGAATTCAAGACTTTTGAAAATTTAATCATTGAGATAATTTATTTGAAAGATTTCTACGTGACAAAAATCCAAACAGCCTAATTGTTTTTGCCTCGTTAAGATTGCGAATATTAAATTTTCAAAATAGTGGTGTCTGATCCTAATATAGCTGAAACTGACTGAAATAGTATAAAAAAGAGATATGTACTTATTTTTCAGGTAAATTAATTGTTTCATAATCGTATATGGCATGGTTCTCAGAGCCAATTTCAATGGTGTACATGTCTAGGCCAAAATGGAAAAAGAAAATAGAAGCCACGTTGAAGACAAGATCCATCCATCCAGACGAATTGTCTCACGATCTTCCACTCGATCCTTCTTCTTGAATGTTGTCTCACTAATTCCTGGACATTCTTTGTGGTTGGATTTACCGTAGTGAGTAGAGTACATTATGATATGCACTGAATTTGCATCAACCCAAGGAAGTACACAAGTGAACTAAGAAACTAGGCATCATGAGTTCATTAAACTTCAGAGGATACAAACAATAAGTGGCTTCCTCATACAAACTTCATCAGCAACTAGTTTAAACTTCATGCCGCAAAATAAGGCTGCCACTGAAGTAAGAAATCACAATCTGTTTAAAACTAAATTACTAGTTTGCCACACAAATATCAGTTTCTTACTCATTCCAGAAAGTGGCCATGCCCATAGTTCTACTTCCAGATCACAAAAGCAGCGAAGAGCCACATCAGCAACATACAAAATGCCAGCACAAAGAGCAGAGACCTCTCTGCCTCTTGTCAAGAGCGTGAAACTAGCAAAGCTCACGGGGAATGATATAGACCACCATCTTCTTCAGTCCCCCCTCGTTTTTCATCAGCTCGAAGAGGCAGATGTCCCCCTCCCGCAGGTTGTTGTCGCTGGCAAAAGAAGTCCAGCCTGCACGTATCCTCATGGCACCCGCCTTTTCGCGCATTTCATCATGCCATATCTGGCTCTTACCCTCCACCTGAAGCACCAAACTCCCGCTCCCCTTCTGAAGGTACGTGGCAGAGTACTTTATGGCAAAGGACTGTTTGTTCATATGCACACAGAATATTGAACACATTATTAGAATAACATGCAAACTTACAATCATGTAGAGGAGTGGTAGGTTGCAAATTTTCTCTTGATACAGTGGATGACCGGTTGAAACATACCTCCCCCTAATCTAAGTTGGAGAAACTACTAGTACCACATCCAATTCATGGTCATGACGTAAATGGGCAACTGGGGATCACAAATGTTTATATGGACTGATTTCTCTCAAAAGAAAATACCTGTCAACTCAAAATCAGAAGAATATTTTTCTAGACTTACTAGGGAGACGAGGATACTGCTCCTGGTCATGACTGCGATGTAGATGTGCAGATCTGATCCGATGGCTTCAACTTTCTCCAAAATTTTCTTCTTCTGCAGTTGCGTTAGACAGGTACCCCTTGGCATCATGTAGGGTTCTTCGTCACTGATTCCATGTTCTTCATGTCCCAAAGAAGGGGTTTCTTCTCCTGAACAAGTTTTCACATGTATCACACAGAAAGATACAAACTCTTTGGGTGGTAATACTTCTGTGAAACTACCATACCGTCATTTGGTTCCTCCTTAATACACAATGTTGGAGCATTCTTTTTGCTTGTCAAACCATTTTTACCGAAGGGATGATCAATGCTTGCTTTGCGAAGCAGATGGACCATCACTTTGAATGTTCTACCCTTACGATTCATCATGGGCTGGAAGACGCACAGATCTCCCTCCAGTAAATGATTGTCACGGGCAAAGCCACACTCCTTTAGATTGCAACGACCTCCATCAGATTTGACACGGAACTCGCAGTACCATTTCTTGCTCTGCTCAGGCAGCTGTAGTTTGATAGTCTGGTTTCTGTGTGGAAAGTGTGCGAGTGTGTAATCCTTGGGAATTACCTGATCACACAAAGGCGCAGAATCTGAAACTGATCCAAGTTTTAATCATGAGCATTAATACTGCAATAAAAGTGAAATCCCCCTAAAAGCATGATTTCCACTGTAAAGCACGACAACATGTTACAACCGCAAAAAATAAATAAATCACAAAGTATACTGAATCTATGATGAGTGTGCATCTTTCACTGTTTTGGTCATTTTTACTTCAAAACAGTAACGAATGACAAATGTATATATATGGAAGTAGTTATAACTTGCATACAGTTAACTTCTTTTTCATGGGAGTTCATACGATTGACTTAATATTACCAGATCAGGATATGGTTTCACACTGGGCTTCGTCATCATAGCCACAAGCAGAGGCATTTCAGGTTGAATTTCCTGGGCAAGTGCAAATATATTGGCCTCATCTTCTTCTGTTACATAGCAATTCCCTGATAACACATAAAGAGGCGTTGGGAGCGTCTGATCATCGAATTCAGATGACTCATGCTCATAAGGACTGTCTTCTGCTGTAAAATAGTTTCATGAGTAAGGGTTGGTAACTGCAGTAAAACGGTATCGTATGATGCGATCAATAGTTACAAGTCAGTTGTAAAGTTAACCTGACGAACCCTCCGAAGGATAAGATATTGCATCTTTCTTTGCTCGTTTTCTAAGGTGGCCTGAGCTTCCACTCTGGCAACCATCTGATCGTGCTCGTGCTGACGAAGGAGTATTACCATCACTGAAACTGGTCGAAATGTCTGCAGAATTTGTGCTTGGTTCTTGATCACTAATATTGGTCAGTATGCGAGCACAGGACACCACTTTCTCACAACCACTAGAATCAAAGACCACAACCTTGAAGCGACAACTTCCACGGTATCGGAACATCAATGAGTCGTTCTCTACTATATGATTGGCATCGACAAACGCCTCCCACCCAGATCTGAGTAATGTTTTGTTCCTACGCTCAGCAATTTCAACATCGTAAACACTACCATTGGGGGCTTCTAGTTCAATGGTTCCTGACAGCTTCCATCCAAAATAGTTCACAAATCTCTCTGGTATGACCTGCAAAAATGTGAATCGTTATAACTACTAGTATCGGTTTAAAACATGTTTTATTGCTGCCGATTCAATGACCAAGGCAATCCACTGAACTTACCATGCTATGCCTAGAGTGTCTATCCATCTGCGTGAAGAAACACTTGACCTTTCCATGCAAATGAGTCCAGTATCTGTTGCAGCACTCGCAGGAATTGCTCATCTCGCCGCCTACTTATGTCCTGAAAGCAGAAAAACATAGATTATGACTGGCAGCGAAAGAAAATCTTAGTATCCTCTGCAGCATTTTTTACACCGCAACTACTCATCAAGTTTCTTTTTCCCGAATCATGCAGGACAAGTTCTTGTGGTATATTAAGACAGAATCAAGAAACAGAGTACAGGGAGTTTGTACCCAAAAAAAAAGAAAAAGAAACAGAGTACAGGGAGTTTGTACAAACGCCTAAGTAAAGGGAGTTTGTACCGTCAACATCAAGCAAAATTACAGGGAGTTTGTACAAACGAGCAGCCAGAGATCAAGCAAAATTATAAACGCCTAAATGCCTAGCCCCTGCACGCACCCATCAAGTCACCTGATCTCCAACAAGAAAGAAACATGTATAGCTTCTCCCTGTGGTAAATTCTGAAAGTTTCCTTTGTCTAAGCAGGGAGCAGATCTTGTTGAGCCCAACAAAAGGACTGAAAGAAAAGAAGCAAAATGCACATGTGGGGAAAGAGGTAAACCAAAGGCTAGGCAGCAACCAAAAGCCAAGGACTCACTGCGATGCAGGCCGGAAGGGAGCACTCAAGGCTCACAACGCTGGTGTGTTGCTGGAACTTGAAGAAGCAAGCATGGATACCACGGGAAGGCGGAGGAGGGAGAGAAGAAGCAGGTGGAGCCACCGAACGGAACGCCTGTAGGATGCCCTGATTTGTCTCTGCTGCTCTGATGGGATTTTACGGCCCTAGGATGATGGCACTGTATCATAGACTTGTAGGCCCGTCATGGAGAAGCGGGGAGGTTTTGGTCAAAACGTTGGCAAAAGAGAAAGTTGGCACCGTTCGGTGATTACGAGGTACTAGTAGGGTGTTGGATTTCATTTTAGAAGGAAACAAAATAAAATTTTTAGAAGTATTGTTTCCATTTTTTAAGAGCAAAGATGATTAGAAAAGAATCAATTTTGAAGCCAAATTTGAACGGACAAAAATCCACGCTTTTAAAAAAATTACACCAAAAATGGAGGACTTCATCCGGAAAGATGAAAGCAGAAAAGTTGTCCTCGTCCCCAAGAAAGGCCTCCTAGACGCCACCAGTCTGCCTCATCTCCTGTGGCCTTAGGGCCATGGAGGTGCGGTGAAGCTCGATCCTTGCCGGCGGGAGGGCTCCTACTCTGTTTTTAGGTGTTTTTCCGAGGTTGATTAAGGTTTATGTCCTCTTCAGGAAGGCGAGGCGGCGGCGACTCCCTGAAGATGGAATAAGATCTTCCTCACCTAACCTCATCGCAGCGCTGCATCTAGCATTGTCAAAGGGTGTGTGTAAGTGTGTTTGTGTGGCGGATCTCATGGGATTCGATCGGTGTTGATCTTTGGTGGATCTCTATGGATCCAGTCTTCATTTGTTTGTGTTCATGTGTTTATAGGTTGATAATTCTGATCTACACTTCTCTACATTGGTGATGGTTGTTGTTCTGGTACACTGGTCCTGTGGGGTTTTAGCATGCCGACTTCCTATTTGTTTACTACAACAAGGTTTGTCCGACTCTAGTGACAGAGGGGTGATGAAGGCGACGCGTCTTCGGCTTGCTCTAGTGATTGTAGTCGTCGCTAGGTGATCTACGGGTCAGTATGTAATTTATGTTACTTCTGATGTTTTTTGTACTGTCATAACAATTGATGAATAGATCGGGATCTTTCCGCAAAACAGAACAAAAAAAAAGGAAATGACTCTCACGGAGACCTTCCCACTGGCGCTCCTGATCCGATACTGTTTGATATATCTTCATGTCTCTTTTTTTTTGTTCTAAGTGTTTACCAACTTGTGCACAATTTTGACAGAGCTCCTTAACAGTCATTCTCTAAAACTCTAAGCTCCCTGGGAATACCACTCTCTCCGACATTTTCTAAACGGCGCTTCAGGCGCCCGTTTGTAGTGTTTCTACAATCGGGCACACACCCCGGCCTGCACGCTGGGCCGACCTGTTTTGCTTCTTTTTTTTGTCTGTTTAAACCAAAAAAAGGGTGTGCGCACAACGGATTCGAACAAAAGATGTCTCTCAACTAAGTAAGAACAGCAGTGGCCACTACGCTAATCAACGCTTGGTGCCCTTTAACTTCTACTCTTTTCATGTTATTCTTTTCCCATTCATGTTTCTTATTCTTTTATTCTTTCCTTTTTCTTCTTTTTCTTTCTTTTTTCTTTTTTTCTGGTTCATTTTTTTATTTCTCGTTGAGTTTGATGAACTTGTTTCATTTTTCGATGAACTTTTTAGAAAATCGATGAATTTTTTTAATAATTCAATAAACTATTTTTCCAATAAATGAATTTATAATATTTATTGAAGATTTTTTTAAAATTCGGTGATTTTTTTAAAATTTGCTGAACTCCTTTTCAAATTTGATGTTTTTCTAAATCAATAACATTTTCATACTTTTTGAAGTTTGTGAACTTTTTTCAAAATCCACGAACATATTTGAATTTATATTTTATTTCGATTTTCCCCCTTTTTTTCAAAAGTCAACCATTGACCGATCAACCACGACTAGTCACAAGCGAACCCTGAAACGACCGGGACCCCTATATCTCGCTTCAGTCCACGCACGCGGCCGGCCACAACCTCTATTTTTTATTTTTTTTCCTTTTGTTTTCTGTTTCATTTTTTCTTTATTTTTGTACTTTTTTTATACTTTAATACATTCAGAATATATATATATATATATATATATATTATAAAAAACACTCTACAAAAACATTTGAAAAATGTTAAAAAAGTATTTGGAAAATGTTAATCAAGCATTCGGAAAAATGTTGAATGTGTATAGAAAAATTATATATCATGTATTAAAATAATGATAATTTTTTATCATGTATATAAAAATGGTAATCCAGCATTTAAAAAAGTTGTCCAAGTATTTGAAAAATGTTAATCGAGCATTTGGGAAATGTTAAATGTGTATAGAAAAAATGTTCACCATGTATTGAGAAAATAATGAAAA